>NC_141676.1:50512068-50779568 GCF_028749965.1 Puma concolor | reverse complement strand
CTGGATGGTCCCTGTACCCTGTACCCCACCAGCAGTCATCATGGGCCCTGAAGCAGACAGCTTCAAATTCTGGCTCAGCTCTGTACCCTTGGGCAAGTTATTGACTCCTCTGAGCCCCAGTCTCCTTCTCTGAAAAATAAGGGCAGTTAGAATTATAAGGAGCCTACGAGTTAATGGTGTCAGGAAAAGCTCTCCACATAACACAGTCTACTACCGCCATGATGGGTTTCCAACTTGAGTTTGCCATAGGGCATGGACTGTGCTGGGGGACAGCTGTTTTTCTTCCTAGTGTGTTAGGCTGTGTGTAGTCCAGGCAGTCGCTGCCAAAGGGACTTGTTGGGGCTTATCAAGCCTCAGAGTTGGACATCCAGTTGAGGGCAATGTCTGAGGCCCAGGAAATGGATATCTGGCCCCACCTGTCCCTTCTGCCTTTTGGGCATGTCCTCACTCAGGGGGAAAGAGGCCAGACATGCTTCTCAGCTCTGGGAGACCACTAGCCCTGCCTGGAAGCAGCCCTTCAGCCCCCATACCCCTAAAAGGGAGGTCAGGACAGGACCCTAGAGGGAACAAGGGCAGAGGCTCACAGAAGGAGAACTGGCTAGGGCCTTGGGAAGATAGGCTGACTCTAGAGAGTGTGGACTCAGGAGATTTGGGTCTGCATCCTGAAGAGGGCTCTTAGTCTCTGTCTACAAAGGGTGAGTCAACAACATGGCCCTGCCATCCTTGGGTAGTTAAAGGCTGGAAGGGACAATGTCCAAGGAAGTGCTTCACCAGTTTCATAGACATTAGGCCAGAAGGAGCCTCACCTTCACCTTCAGGACCATGAGAGTTTCTCTCACCCTCCTGAACTCCATGTCTGATTCAAAAGCAACTCCTGTCAGTCATACCTTCAAAATATGTGCAGAATTCCATTGCTTCTTACCACGGGTGCTCTAATCTAAAGTGTTGTCATCCCTTGCCTGGACTATTGCAGTAGTCAGTAGCCTCCTGGCCATCTTCCTGCTTGTCCCTCTTATAGGTCATTTCACCCATGGTAGCCTTGAAAAATACATGCCAGGGGCACCTAGGTGGTTTAGTTGGTTGAGCGTCCAACTTTGGCTCAGGTAAGTGATCTCACGGTTTGTGAGTTTGAGCCCCTCTTCAAGCTCACTGCTGTCAGGCCACTTCGCATCCTCTGTACCTCCCTCTCTCTGCCCTCCCCCACTTGTGCTCTCTCAAAAAATAAATTAAAAAAATGAAGAAAAATACACAACAGATCATGCCATTCCTTAATGGCTTCTGATGTTGCATGATCTGCTCCATGCTTCCTCTCTTCTCTACCTACCCTTCCAACCTTGTCTTCCTCCTACTCTCTTACTAGATAATTCAATTCCAACACATTGCTGTTCCCCAGATATGCCAAAAATCCTCACACCTCAGGGCCATTGGGCTTTCTGTTCCCTTTGCCTAGAATGCCCTTCTCAGATGATTGCATTCATTCCTCTATCTATCACCACATCTGGGTCTCTACCCTTATGGCACCTTATCCATGAGCCCTCCCTCCTGGTTACCATCTTCCTCCCCTACTATATGTATTTATAGTACTTATTTTCCAAATGTTATATAGCAGTAGTAGTGTGTGTGTTTGTTTCTCCCATCCTGTGTAAGATCCATGGGAAGAACTATGTTTTCTTCACCCATGCATCTCCAGCCAATAGGACAGGTGCTCTGTAAACACTTGTTGGTTATACTGAATAAGGACATCAGAGTTCATTGAGGCCAACTCCTAGGAGTGTCAGAGCAGGTTAAGGGAAAAAGGGCCTGAGCTGGGCTTATTTGCTCTGGCTCTTTCTTATAAAACAAGACCGTGTTCGTACAAAATCTAGGGAGTGGCAGCAAGCCACTTTCCAGATGTCTCATGGCAGAACCCAAGGGGCTCCTGGCCTGGAGATGCATTCACTCAGATATGGTGGCCACCTGTTGTGGGGGAAGGAGGAGTGTACTCAGGTTCTCAACTCTTTCTCTGAGCTGTGAGATAAGCCAGGTGCCAGTTATACCCCCAGAGAAGCTGGGACTATTCAGGTGGCCGGTGGCAGAGAGGAGCAGAGGGTCTGGTATCCCACTGATACACAGACTCTGGATAGGGCACCGGTCCTGGCTTTGCGACTAACTCATCCTGTGGCCCCAAGTAAGACTTTTTCCCACTCTGGGCCTCAGTTTGCCTATCTCTGAAATAGGGCTTGAATTGACTTTGGTTATTATCTGCCTTACAGATGAGGAAAATGACATGCAGAGAGGTTTGAAGACTGGCCTGGGGTCCCAAAACAGCATTAGTAATAGAACTGGCCCCAGGCCCTTCACACCCACATTTTCATCCCCCTGCACCCCTATGCTCAAGTCCTGACTGAGAAAGCTGATCTTTCCTCATATCTAGACTTGTTTCCCCAATTAGGCTTCAAGCCCCTCAGGGCAGGAACCACATCTGGTTCCTGCTTCTCCCAGTTCTTCACGATTGGGCAACAAGCAGGTGATGAATGAAGGCTTGGTGAATGAGGCAGGGAGTCAGGTTGCCCAAGGCCACATGAGGAGATGGCAGCAAAGCCAGGATTCCCACCAGGTCCACTGGTTCCCTTGGAGCCTCCAGATGCTAGAATTTGAGTCATTCATTCATTCATTCATTCATCGATCGATCCATCCATCCATCCACCCAAACCGTATTTGCTAAGCAGCTACCCTGTGTCAATTACCACTACAGTATGGGGAAGAGAGTATAGCAGTGACCAAGCCAGACAAGGTTTTGCCCTCGGGTGCTTACGTTTCAGTGGGAAGTGGCAAATAGCAGGGAACAAATCCATACACAAGACAATTTTTAATCAGCACAAGACCCTGTGACAGAAATCAAACAAAAAGGCAGACAGTAACTGGGGTGGAGCTGATTTTGAGTGGGTCGGGGTGGGCCTCTTTGAAGAGTTGAGACCTGCTGGACAAGAGGGAAAACCACAGTAGGCACAGGGAATGGCAAGTACAAAGGCCTCCAGGCAGGGAGGGTGTGTGTGTGTGTAACAGAAGGAAGATTATAGTGGGTGAACCCAGAGAGACGAGCTGGAGAGGTAGGCAGGGGCTAGGTCTTGGCCATGGTAAGGAGTTTGCACTTTACTGGAAGCAGGATGGGAAGTCAGTGGGTTTCAGCAGATAACTGAAAGATGTGATTGGTGTTTCTAAAGGATCCCTCTGACTCCAGAACTTCCTGCTGTTGCTAGTAGAGGAACCGTGGTGGTCTGTGGTCCCTTGCCCAAGAGGAAGGCAGCTTTGCTCCCAGGCAGGCAGAGGTTGTGGGTGGCTAGCACAGTTCAGGGCGTCTCTGGAGAATTACGCCTGAGGTTCTGGTCCAGGGGAGCGCAGCCGCGTCCCCACCCCACCCCCTAGGATCCCATCAGCACACCACCCCCCCCCCCCCCCCCCCCCCGCTCTCCACCCCCCCTCGCCTCCAACATCCCAGGGGTGTTACAGAAAACCGTGCCTGCAAGATGTCTAGGCCCCCACTCCTTGATTATATTAATGCCAAAATGTATTAAAGAAGCGTGGTAGAAATGCCATTCTAATTGTTTCGTACACACGCCACTGGGAGGGAACTGATTGGACACAGCTCACAGGCAGTATGTTAATACGCTATTTTCATATGATGATAGCTTTGCATAATCTTCCCTTCTCCCCAGCTTTGCGGGGACCTGTTGTTAACCAAGCCCCAGGAGAGAGGGGGAAAGGCAATTTGACTTCAAGTCCACTCCCCGCCACATTAATTAGTCATGTGGCTGGGGAAAGGTGTGCTCACTCAGTACAAAGTAGACTTTATAATTTATACACCAGCTGTTTCCGTCCATTCTCCTCCCTGCCTGCCTCTAATGAAATCGTGTTACCAGAGAACTGACTGGCGTGAATTGAGCCTTTAATCCCATTGACCCTGGCCTGGCTGGTGGGGCCCAGGGGAGGGGGTGGGGTCTTTCAGCACAGAGCTGTGATGAGAAGACCCTGGCAGGCACGACCCTTCCCCCCCAACCCCGGCTGCAAGCCCACACAATGGAGCGGCTTGGCAAAGGAAGGGGGGTGCTGGGAGCGGGGGCCTGCCTGGCTGAGCAGCCCTCGTGGGTATCCCTGGAGGCTGGGATGGCTCACATTTATTGCCTCATCTTCTGAGATCCAGCGAAGCACAACATTCTCATCTAGGTTGTTCCTTTACTTAGAGAACAGGCCAGGCCAGACTGCACAACCAATGAGCTAACACTTGCTTTTTCTGGCCGTGGGGGTTGCTGGGAAAACAGAGACATGATTCCAGGGAAGGAGATGCTGCCCTGGTCCCCCAACAGCAAACTTAAACTCTCTTGAACGAGGAGGCCAAGTGGGAGACCAGGGCCCCTTCCTGGAGGGGAGGGCTGGAGGCAGACAAGGGGACAGGCCCTAGTACTGGTTCTGGCCTCTGGTTCCAGAAAGGCAGTGCTGAGATGGATGCTTCTCTTTCCCTCCCCGCAAAAAGAAAAACAAGCAAGACCAGGCATCCAGAGCCACTCAAGCAAATGCCTGCAAAACAGAGCGCATTTGGCGAGCAGGAATAAACACAGCAATTAGCACCATGGCAGCCTCTTAAACAAACACATGGGACCAAGTCATGGGGGGGGAGGTTCAGATGCATCTGTCAGAGAGGCCAGAGGCTACAAACATAGGCTCAGGTTGAGGGAAGCTGCAAATAAGGATGAGCAGGCCAAAATGTTGGGGTGAGACGGATCTGAGGGCGGGGACAAAGAGATGGGGTAAGTGCTTGGGGCAGGGGCTGAGCGTTGCAGGAACAATAAATGGGGGAGGTGGGAGCAGGGCAGGGCAGGACGTATCAATGGAAAGGGATGGGGGATACAGAGGGACTTCTAGGCTGCCATCTTTAATTGATTGGGAACCTGATATCCTCACATGGACGTGAGGACTTTCTTTCTGCTGGGAAACCTCAGTGAATTGGGATGTAGTGTCCCCAGATCTCATTTCCCATGAGAGCCTGAGTGGGCATCTTCTATCTAGGCCCAGATGTAGTCCCGAGTCTCCTGTCCATTGCCTGGCCTTGGCTGTCATCTTCTGCCCCATCTGGAATGGCAGCCTTCTCTTCTTCCCCCAGCTAAGTCCTAGAGCCTTCAAGACTCAGATCTGATGTCACCTCCACCTTTCCTGACCCCCCAGCTGGTCTGTCAGCAGCCATATCTTTATCTCCCCCCACTCCTTGTTGGTAGGAGCTATTTCTGTATGCCTGGCAGCTAGCCTGGGGCATGACAAGATGACCTCGAGTGGGTCGCCACCTGGTTCCCTGTTTACTCATCTGTAAAATGGGTTTGATGATCTCTTAGAGACATACTGGCTACTTGAGAGCCCCAACTGGGTTCTCTCAGGCCAAAAACCAAATGTTCTGTCCTGATAAAAGGAAGGGAACATTTCAAAGCTGTTTGAACTCTGTGTGGGCATCCAAACTGATTTATTAGCTCTGAAATAGCCAAAGTACTGCTTTTGCTTAATGACATTAAAAAAAAACAACAACAACAAAAACGAAAAAACCTGCGACCAGTCCTCTTTTTAATGAAAATGTGGGGACCGTCAGGAGAACCTATCCAGGGAAGGAAAATGAAGTTGTCATTTTTCAACATAATTAAACTTGGTTTTCAAAAATCTCCTGATCTGAAATGTGAATTACGCTAATTACTTCTGGTGGCTGCAACATTGATTTCAGTGTTAAAGTTAATGGACTTAATGGACGTTGCTTTTCCCTCAGACGTGGCTTGGAGCTCCTTGCTGAAGCACCACGAGGGGCTTCCACTGGACCCTCCGAATCTCCTGACATCAGCTTCTGCTGCCTGAAGCCCCCACCAGGTTGGTTCCTCCCTGTCAGGCCCTGGGTCTGGGCTTGGGGCCTCAGGAGGACTCCTGTGGATGTGGTTCAGGTACCTACTTAATGCTCCCAACTGTGTTAGTCCCTGTGAGGGGACACAGAGAAGCCAAAGGCAGGTGGTCCCTGTTCTTGGAGGTCTCACGGACTAGAGGAATCCTGACAGGAACCTGGGGAAGGCTTCAGGCAGGCAGGGCTGAGGTTTGGAGCCCAAGGCTGTCTTGGCCCTGAGGGGTCCTCGGTGATGGAGCTAGCCAAACGTGGCACCTCCTAGAGCAAAGAGGTGAGGGAGGCAGAGATGGGTGAAAGTATTCAGGGGAGCTTGCTCCCTGGAAAGGGTGCAGTGCTGGCTAGGAAGGTAGAGTACAGGAGCGAGCAGGGCAGGGAGAGATCTGGTGGTGCAGGGGGACTGCTGGACTGGAGGACCCAGCAGAAGGATGTAGGACCGTAGGCATAGAGCACAAGGGGGCCTGGAGCTGGGGTAGTGAGTGATGGGGCCAGCATGGGTCAGAGTGGGAAGGGCCTTGACAACCAGCCCAAGAAGCCTGGACTGGATCCTGTCAGGACAGACAGACAGCGGGACAGGGAGCTCAGGCAGGGGAGGAAGGAGCCTCCCTGAGAAGAACCCCCTGGGGGCAATGGGGAGTGAGCGATGGGACTTTAGGAGCGGGGTGATTAGAAGGCTGCTGCAGGAACCCCAGCAGCGATGAGGAGGGCCTGATTCTCCCTCAACTTCCCCCTCTGACCATCACCAAGTTTCCCTCATACATTTCTCTCAAACTCTCCCACTTCTATCTGTCCCCTCCCTACTCCTTGCCCAGACCCCTTCGCAGAGGCCATCAACATGTCTCCCCTGCACTGCTGCAAAAGCCACTCTCCCGGCCTCCGGGTCTGTCCCCACGTCCCACCTCCTCACAGCAGCCCGGGTGAGCTTCATGACATGGAGATCCGACCTGTCCATCCCCTCGTTGAAGCTGTGGTGGCTAACAGTCGCGCAGCACTTGTGACAAGCCGTTTGGGGCCTTGTAACAGTCCTGTGAGGCTGACGCTATTATCAGTCCCCGGGTTACATTTGAGAAACTGAGGTCCAGAGAAGAGAAGTGATCTGCCTGAGGTTACACAACTAGTGGGTGGCCGAGCCAAGATCCGAAGCCAGACAGTGGCTACTCCTGCCCTTGACCCCTTTCAGTCTGCTGTCAAAGATGTAGTCAGAAAGACCTTGATCATGTTCAAGCCCTTACAATTCCCTCCAAGGCCCTATGTAGCCTGGTCCTCCTTACTTCTCTTCCCCCTCTGCTTCCCTCTCCTCACTCCACAGTGCCTTCATGGCTGTTCCTTGAATGTGCCAGACCTCAGGGCCTTTGCACTGCCTCTTCCTTCTGCCTTAGAATGTTCTCCAGTATGTCTGCTTGCCTTGCTCATTTACCTCTTTCATGCCTTGGCTCAAAAATCACCTCCCCAGGAAGGCCCTGAGCATCCTACTGAAAACTGCAACTCTTTCCCAACACTCTATTTCCCTTCTTTGCTTTACTTGTCTATGTAGCACGTATGGCCTGCTGGCATATTATACACTGTTTATTATAGTTATTTATTGTCCTTCTCTTCCACTGGAATGGAAACTTCATAAGGGCAAGGATTTTCATCTGGTTTGTTCATGGCAGTATATCTCGTGCCCAGAATAGTGCCTGGCACAAGGTAGATGAAACATATTTTTTGAACGAATAAAAAGATCTTCACATCTCTGCCCCTTGCCCAGGTTGTCCCATCTCCTTGGAATGGGTTTCCTCATGGGTGTCTATGAGACTCTGATGTGCTCTCCCTATGGTGTCTCCAGTGGCACTTCTGCTGGGAAGCCTTCTCCAGTCCTTACAGCTGGAGCCAGTCCTCCTGGTTGGTCACAGCCCAGAAAGTTGCTCCTATGTCACCAACCACACACTGTCCCATGTGTGTGTGATCCTGAATTTGAGTCATTACGGGAAGGGATGAGGGCAGACTGGTATCCGACTCAGCACTTTCTGGGAGATTGGGATGAGGCACACCCCATGGAGTGGAGGTCCCCAGGGGAGAGGATTCATCAGCCTGGCCTTCCCTGTAGACAGGCCTCCGCAATTCTCTGGGACTTTGCTCCTTGGTTTCTGCTCCCATCCCAGGACCTTTGACGCTTCACTCCCTTTCAGGTCCTCATCTTCAAACTGCTCTGCACCTCTCTTTAATCTGACCTTCATCTCCCTACCAATCTATTTCCATCTTAGAGCCCAGAGACTGGGTTCCTCATGTTCAGTTACAGAGGTTGTACACTGCACAATTTGAAGAGGGGGCATTCGTCTTGTGGTCTACATAGATAGCACTCCCGGAAGCTTGAGCAATGCAAAATCAGCACAACCAGACTAGCAGACCTGCTGGACCCCCATTCACAGTACCTCCTTGGGCAACATTTCTCTAAGACCGTATAGTCTTTGGGCCTTTCTTGGGGCTTTGCTCTGTTCTCCTAGTGTCAGACTTCACTCACCCTGATGCCCACAACCTAGCTGCATTGTCTGAAGACAGAGAAAGACTTCAGAAAGTAGGATCTCCTGGTTCTGAGTCTTCCCGCCCCCTTCTGTGGGAGAAGCTAAGCCCGAAGGAGGGCATGGGGAATCCCAGCTGGGGCAGCAGCCTGCATGGACCCAGACTTGAACCTGTAGCTTACCAATTACTTATGGAGAGACAAGAAGATCCTGTGGGCACGTTACTTTGGGGATCATTTCTGGGCCAGCAAAGACTTCCTGATGCAGTGTGCTCACTCCTCCTTACAGCGTAGGGTGGCAACAAAGTGCCCCTGGTCATTGCTCACCACTCCCGCTGCCCACATCCACTGCTAATTGCAGTGACTCAGCCCCGTCTAGTTGGGCTGCCCACGTTAACCCAAACAGCCCATCAATGTCCCCATCTTCCTCTCTGGCACAGCACAGACTCAGGGCCGTAACGACCGTTACAGTCACTCCCATATATGACGGTGAACCACGTGCCCGACAAGATGGAGACTATCCTCATGCCCATTCTACAGATGAGCAAATTGAGGCTGGAGAGGTTCTGCGACTTAGTCCAACTCACAGTAAGTTGGTGGAACTGGGATTTGAACCCAGGCTTGTCTAGAAGCCCGTCCTACATTCTCAACCACTCTGCTCTCCCACCTCTAGAGCCTCTGGACGTTGAACATCTGGTTGAATACGCATACCAAGCCCCCAGTGCCCAGGTGCAAGATGTACATGTCACACTGTGACCAGTCAGAGGTGCGGCCTGGGTAAAGCGTGACCCATAGGTGGGTGGATTGTGTGGGAGCTGTTCTTATGCATATGTGAGGGGGTGAGGAGCAGAACGTGGAAACCTGGGCCTCTCTTCTCCTGACAGAAGCAAGGGCCTGGAATGGATTTCTCGCTGAGCTGAAGTCAGGCCAAATCTGCTTCCTCACAGGTGTTAGGTTGCTCCCCTGTTGGCTGGAAATTCAACTGTGGTTGATTTAAAATCTGACACCTGTGTCCATCACGCCAGCCTCCACCGTGATTACCATCCCTATAAAGTTCCTAATCCCTGTACTTATGCAGTGTCCTTACCCTCTGACGGGCCGGACCTATGTGAGCAGGGAGATTGGGTTATTATGTAGAAGAGTTATAATAAGAAATATGACTGCAAAAGCCAAGTCAGTTGAAATTGGACTATAATTAAATGCTTAGAAAATTCTATGCTTGGCTCATTTTAAAATCAAGTGCTTCTTTGTAGCAATTTCCTTTCTTTAATTACAATTTCCTGTCTAGTTTGACATTTACAATGCAATCTTGGGGGACATGTTTGTGATTTATTATTCCTGCTCCTATCAGGATATCACTGTGCAGAAATGAGTTTATAAAATAAGAGCTCAAATTATTATGGCCTTTGACCAATAAAGCAGGCTCATAATTTCAGGCCTGAGAGAAGATTACCATTTTTGACAATCTAAGGCAGAAATACTGGAGAGGGGGAGGGCACAGTTTAGGAATTTGCTCCATGTTCACAAACATTGCATCATCTCCTCGGGGAAGGCCAGCTTGGGAGGCAGAAAAGCATATTAATAACACCTCAAATATATACAAGGCTTTGCAGCTTTGAAGAACTTTCACTGTCATTGGTTCCTATCATTGTTAGCAATAGATAGATGCCCTTATCCCTATCTTATAGATGGGGAAATTGATGGCCAGAGAGGTTAAGTGACTTGCTCAAAGTCACACAGCCTATAGGAGGGGGTCTTAGAAACAACACCCAGGTGCAACCTAGTGAGTCCTTTCCCCACAATATAATAGCTCTCCCAAAGGCCGAGAGGTGACCTGAGACGCAGAAGATGCCCTCAGGGTACCTCCCATGGCAGGAGCTCTGAACTAACCCCAGGGGAACATGCGCCCATTACCCACATGTAGGCCGTCAACATAGGCCTCCGTGGCCCCAGTACACGAAAGAGGTGTCATCATTCCCTTTTCTCTTTTTCCTTCCAGCTCGAGGTTTTACCTAGAAATTTGGGAGTATCATTCACTTATTGGCCGGCATCGTGTCCTTTTACCCTTGGGCTGCAAAGCGGGACTTCCAAGCCCAGTATAGGAGGGTTTACCTTCATATGCACACATGGAGATACAATTTCTCAGCTACGTGTTTAGGGGTATGTGTGGGCACCGGTGTGCAAAGTGGTGTGTACACGTGCTGAGTACGGTAGGTGTTAGATGCTTGCACAAAAGTGTGCATTATTACCCCAGCCCATCGGACAGAATCTAAAGAGCAGAGGCCGAAGTGAATGCACAATGTAATGTGCACCCAAATCAGGAAAGACTCGGTTTCAGTCCCCCTGGGAAGGCCTTGAAGAGAATGGGAGGGACCGAGAAAAGTTGGGTCTCCTGGCGGTTGTCTGCGGACCCTTCATCATCCCATTCCCTGGAACTTCCTATGGCAAAGGTTCCCATCAGCCTAGTCCCCATCTGGGGGGCTAGGGGTTGATCTGGTGAGGTTAAGTGTACCCACTGGCCCCTCTCTGAGCCTGAAGAGTCTCTGGGAAATGAGCATCCCCTATCCCACTCTCTTCCAGAATGCCAGTCGGCTCTGTGCCCTGGTCAGGAAGGTGATGCCATCCTGATGATGGTGAACACAGGAGGTGAGGCAAGCCTGCGCATTGGTGATGAATGTAGTTGTGGATGCAGTGAGCTGGAGGCACTATGGGACATCCAAGGTGTGGGGTCCAGGTGGTTACATGCGCAGTCTGGAGCCTGGGGAGAAGATCTGAGCTGTGCTTATGGTTTCTGGCCCTCTGGCCTCTGCCCTCAATGCCCACCCCAAGGCTTTCAGCCCTGGTGTCCCTCTCCAGCTTTGGCTGTGGCCATGCAGCCAGGATCAGAACAGATTTGGGCACATGGTACAGACACCTGAGGTGGCTGAAGCAGTTAGTCTGTGACGAGGTGGCACCCAGCAGTTGGTTGAAGTGGGGTTGGTGGAGCTGCTGGCCTGGGTTTGGTCATAAGCAAGGCTTCTAGGCCCAGAGCAGGGAGTTCTGGGGCGCTCCTTCCTGCCTCTCTGTGGATCCCCTTCAGGAGTGGAAGTCAGGCTTCTGCTTTGTCTCACTTGAAAAGAGCCGTTATGGGAGGTAAATCCCCGTCTCTGGCTTTTGGCCTCAGATTAAGTCTGTCCAGAGACTCATTTGTTGCCTGTGAAAATCCCTTTATTACTTCAAAAAAAATTTAAAGCAGAATGCATTAGGATTTTTGAAGAAAGAGAAAGAATCATATCCCTACACCAGGATGCTGGTTATGAAATTCAAATGGATGGGACAAAGCAATCCTCTTATAGTACCTCCCTCACGTCAAACTGGGAGATGAGGAGGGGGCTTGGGCTCACCCCTCAGAGTCTGGAGTCCTAAGGAAACCTGACCACTGAGCAAAGCACCACTCTCCTGAAAGCTACCACACTGGCCTTGCCTGGACTCATCTGCACTCGCTTTCCTCCCCCACGTGCACATACATACATTCACGTGAACACACACACACATGCACACAACAGTCCCTCCCTGTCTACAGTTACTTCTTTGAATCATCACATTGTTCAGGAAGGAAGGAGATGACTATTTGATCCCTATCGTTGAAAGAGAAAATGGAGGCTCAGGCAGGAGGGAAGTGACCCTTTGAAGGTCAACTAGGACCAGATCTTCCAAGGTCAGGACTCTCCCCTTAGAATTTCCCAGACTTCCAGGCATAAGTCTGGGGCTCTTACCAGGTTCCTGAATCCAGGAGGAAGGCCTATGAGGAAGGTGATCCTGGGACCCCAGCTCTTCCCTTGCTGGGTCTGTGGGGCTTGCTGCCCTATCCTGCCCAAAGAGACAAAGAAGTAGGCCAAGTTAATGCCACTGCCCTTACCCCACCCCTGTGCTGGCCCCTTCAGGCCCCAGGATCAAGCAGGGAGGAAGGCCTATATAGGAGGAAATGGTTTCCAGAACTCATAGGAATCCCCGCATGCATGCATTCATCCTTCCGTCCATCCGGTTCAGCTACACTGTGGCTATAGCAACGAGTAGGGCTGCTCCAGTTCTGCCCTCCAGTTGCTCATGGGTCTGAGAGAAGACAGGAAAAGTCACGTCAAACCAGCGTTAAGTGTTGTGACAGGAAAAGTGTAGGGAGCTGCGGTAGCACAGTGATGTCACTTACTTAGCTGGGGAGGAAGGACTCCTGAGCCACGACAGATGGAAGAGCCAGCCACGGATTCCGGGGGGAGAAGGAGGTTGGACAATGGGTGACCATGTTCTTTCCAAATGTTTGGTGGGAGGACAATGGGAGAGAGGCTGGGAGCTGGGGTCCGGGACTGCCTCTGTGGAGTGCCCACAGAGTCTCCATAAAGCCTCTGGCCTCACCTGCAGCCCACAGACCCTGATTCCGCTGCACATCTGTTGCAACTTGCCCACTACACGTTCACCAGTGGGGGCCCCTTCTCTAAGCACTGTTCACAATATGACTAGCTCTGGCACAACCACTCCAAAGATGTGTGCCACACCTTCTGCTAAATGCTTTAGGGATGTCATTTCCCTTGGGGGTAATGAAGCTGGTACAAATACCTCTATGACGCTGAGGATGCGAACAGTGGCACATCTTTTGAGTTTTCTAACAGATTAGATATGGTGCCAGCCAAGCTCCCCAAGGTTGGCGATAGATCCAATCTTCATTATTTGTAGTGGGCTCTTTCTTCCCCTCTTTTTTTATCTTATAAGAAATTCAGGGACCTTATCCTCAGATATGGCTGTCTTTGCCCATGACCTGGGCCCATCCCCTCTGCTGGGACCTTCTCCCAAGGCGCTGGAGCCTGCTGGTCAGCCTTCCACCTGCTCCTCTAGGTGGACCCAGATTTGTCTTCAAGGTCTTCCTAGAGTCTAAGGATGTATCTCATGGACTAAATCACTTGGAGGACCCACCTAAGGTTCATAAGTTGGTTTAGTGGCTTAGGATCTCCTTTGGTCACCCAAGGATGTCAGTAAGCCCAGCACTCTGTGTCCTTCTCCTTGGCCACTGGGAAGAGTCTGGCAGCCATCCCTTCACTGTCCTGCTAAGGGCGCTGCCGGCCTCTCTGTTCCCTGCAGGCTGACCCATCTCTGTGACAGTTCAGAAATTGTACATTCAGTGGGAAGATGAGGCCTGATTAAGAAATTTGTGCTAACGCACTGTGCTTAATTGGATTTGGAGAAGGACACAACATGGGCTGCTTGACATTCCAGGGTCCTCAGCAAAGTCTTGGGACCTCCCTGTTTCCTCCCTGCAAAGCTGGCCGTAGCCCCAGCCCCGTCGCCCCCAGTGCCGCAGCCTTCGGCCTCTCAGCCTAGTAACGGGGAAGTTATCTGCCTAATCAGACTAATTAGCACTGGGGACACAAAGTCATAATCTACAAAGAATGCAAATGCCAGTTTTACAAAATGAAAACGCCATATGTGCAGTAATTAGCAAACCACGGGCACATTTTATAAATCATATTTATTAGTTTGTAAACAAATCAAGCTCTAAATGAAATGAAAGATGCCATTAACTGTGACTGCAGCAGTGGAAATGCTAAGCCTCAAAATGGGGGCCTGGGGGTATAGGGTCGAACCTGACCCCGTGACCCTGCCTAGGAACCCACCCACCTGCACCTAACCTTGCCCCCCCCCCCCACCTCCACCCAGGAGCTCTGCTGTGGGAGGCAAGGGGTCTGTGCCTTGGCCCATGGCCCACTCGTCCTCCCACCAGACCCCTGCTGGGATGACCACCTGCCCAACATCCCACGACTCTCGGCTGGTTACTCAGATGAGGGCTTAAAGTGATTGCTCCCCCCATGATGGCAAGATGGTATCTAAGTGCCAGGCTCCCCTTCTCTTAGTTTTGGAGCTATGGGCCTCTGTGTTCAATTACATACTTCTGGGGCTTGAGTAAAAGTAAAGCAAACATCTTAACTGAAGGAACTACCAACACTGACCAAGCCCGCTGCCCTGCTCTCAGCCTCTCCTGTCCTTGGAAAGGGGCTTGGGGGAAGGGGGCTTTCCTGGGCGGGCTCTCCTCTGTGCTGCACTAACATATTCTCCTGTCCATCCAGCTGAGGTCTTGCCTTGCACTCAGCCCTCCACTGGGCACTCCAAGTGTTGAAACAGAGGTATAAGGGTAAGTCTAAGCTTTTCAGGTTCTCCATATCCTGAGAAGGGCTCCTGGTGTGGACTGTAGTAGCATGATTATGTTGTGCTCAGAACATTATCTCAGAACATCTCCCAGCTTTGGAGATTTTTTTTTTTTTTTTTGCCTTGGAGAGAACACCTCTTTCTGCCCCATGTGGCCATGATGAGGCTCTCAGTCCAGGTATCTGGTACCACCTCCTCTATAAGATAAGCATGTGATGCAAAGAGAACCACCATTGCGTTGCATTGCACATCCCAGACCCAGTGACACAAACTAGGCCCATCGCTCTCTTTGTCCCGATTTTCCGAATTGAGACGGAGGGATTGTCAACTTCAGAATGAAGTTGGTTCACACTCTGGTTGCCTAATTTGGCCTAGACAAGGATCAATGACTATAAATTTTATAAAAAGAAACCCAAAAGTTCATCCGCAGTTTCAAAAATAAGATTAACATCTCCACAAACCAGACATGGAATAGAAGTCTAAAATGGTACAGTGGGACCAAAGCCATAATTTTGCTTGGATTCTGGGTCTGGCATCAAGAGAGGCAGTCAACAGTTCAATCCTTGTAGGTTTAAAGGGGAGGAAAGTGATCCCCAAGGACAGGAGTGGTAGGAGGCAGCTTTGTGGTCCAGAATGAAGGCAAGCTGACTGGCCAAGTCTGTGACTATGTTTGGGACATGCCACTACACCCAGGGGAAAGGAACCGCAAACTGCTATTATAAGAGTTGGTTTGGGATAACAATGGATAAAAACAGACAGGGGAGAGAGAGGGAGAAAAGGAGGAGGAGGGGAAGGGGAAAGTAAGGGAGAAAAGGAATCCCCGCTTAAAATGAGCCTATGACTCAATATTCCAAGATATATGGAGACACTTCTTGCCAGAAAAAAAAGATCAGCAATCTGAATAGAAATTCAGTCTCGATAGAATTCACTTGACAGAAGAATCTGTCCAAGACTTAAAAATAAATGTGTTTAGAAGTTCAAAGATATACAGTCTTATTAAAAGAAAACAAAAGAATTATAAAATAAAAACAGGCATAAAGGACAAGTAGATATGAAAAGGAACCAATTAGAAACCTGGTTAAGGAAAAATGGAGTCATTGAAATTAAATGTTCAATGGATGAAATAAACCCCAGACTGGGCGTAGTTAAAGAGAGGACCAGATATTTGAGTTGAAAGTTAGAACTGGAGAAATTAAACAAAAATGCACCACAAAGTGGTAGTTAGAATATTTATTAAAAACAGCAATGGAGACACATGGAAGTTAGATTGAAGAGCTCCAACATGGGTCTAATAAAAGTTACCCAAGAAGAGGAGCGCCCAGGTGGCTCAGCCAGTAAGCGTCCGACTTCAGCTCAGGATATGATCTCACGGTTCATGAGTTTGAGCCCCACATCGGGCTCTGGGCTGACAGTTTGGAGCCTGGAGCCTGCTTCGGATTCTGTCTCTCTCTCTCTCTCTCTGTTACCCTCCACCACTTGTGCTCTGTGTGTCTCTCTCTCTCAAAAATAAATAAACGTTAAAAAAAATTGTTTAATTTACCTAAGAAGGAAATGAAAGTAATAGTAGAGAAGCAATATTTAAAGATAATTGTCAAAACTTTTCCAAAATTGAAGAAGGATGTGAGTTTTCAGATTTAAAAATCCTCCAATTATACTGAATCGGAAAAATAAAAATAGATCCATATCCAGGCACATAACAGTGCAACTTCAGAACATTGAGGGTAAGGAAATCGTTTAAAAGCTACTAGAAAGTGGAAACAGATTATGACAAAAATCCAAATAGATCCAAAGCAGGATTCTCTTCAGCAAAATGAAATAATATCTTTAAGGTGCTAAGAAAAAATGACAATAAATCTAGAAATGTGTGCCCTGCTAATGTATTATCCAAAAGTGCTCTGGCACTTTTTGCTCTGGCAAAATGAAAATTCTTGCAGACATGCAAAGATTAAGCTAATATTCCCTATAGCCCCTCCCTGAAATAAAGATTTCCCCTTAGTAAGAAGGGAAGTGGACACAATGAAATGGGATGCGGGAAACCATGGATGACCACAGGAAATAATAAAAGCATGTTGGTAAATTCAATTAAGTGTTGACTATAAAAACTAGTAATGATACCCATAGTATGTATATTTAAGAGGTTAAACTCAATTTCTAAACAAAAATTACTAAATGGATAGGGATGCTCAATACGGCATCACATGAGAAAGAAAGAAAGAAAGAAAGAAAGAAAGAAAGAAAGAAAGAAAGAAAGAAAGAAAGAAAGAAAAAGAAAGATCTTCAGGATGAGAAAGAATGTATTTATTTCTAGGATGGTAAGCAGATAGTGATGCTGTAATGTCCCACGGTGGTGGTCGTAGGGTTTTAACACCCAAGCAGGGACAGGAGATTTAGCCTCCTGCGCATGAAAAGCACAGAGCTGGAACTAAGTCCCCTGTAAATGGCCGGGAGCACTGAAACGCTGCCATCTATATGAAAATGGAAGTAGAAAAACTGAACTCACAAGCTGAGGAAGCAACAAGAAAGCTTATTGTGCACCTGGGGCACTGGATGAAAGAGGGAAAGAGCCCATGAGAAGGTAAAGACTTGGGAATGAAACAGAAGTAGGTGTGAAGTCCCCAGTGCATACTATACTACCCGTACATAGGGCATAGGATCCACAAGCTAAGAGAATAAAATGGGTCTGGGGGACCAGCAACAGGAACTATGAAGTGGCTTGGAAGGATTATTTCGACAACTATGGCACAAGAGATTCCAACAGAAACAAAACCCCTGCTAAAGAAAAGCTCAGAAAAGTTACCAACTACATGAGGAAATGAGGCACCATGAGGGAGAATCAGGACATATAAGATCATCTGAAGATTCCTGGTAGTTCCAAAAGAAGACAGCAGACAGAATGGTGGAGGGCATGCTAGAAGGGAACATGTTTAAGAATTTTCCATAGTTGACGAAAGAGGTGAGTCCTCAAATTGATTAACCCCCTTAAATCCCGAGAAGGACAAATAAAACATATCCACACCTGGATGCATTATTGGGAAACTTTAAAACAGGAAATAAAAGAGAAAAGTAGAGAACTCGAGACAGCAGAATCTCTGAAAAAGAACGATGACTGGGTTCACAGCAGATTTCTCAGCTGCCAGATTGATTCCATAAGACAACGGAAGAATATCTTCAAAGTACTAAAAGAAAAATGGCTGGCAATGTATATAACTCATTCTGAATAAAGACAAAATAAACTATGTCAGGAAAAGCCAGAGAGAGTTTACGACTCACAATCTTCTCTGAACTAACAAGTAAAGATTGCACCTTTAAAGGAAATCAAGACCAAAAGGTAGAGTTGATGAGCAAATACAGTAGAAAACATGTTTGATTAAACTAAGCATTGCCCACAAAAAATAAAGGCTAACCTTTGGGAAGAGTTAAAAACAGGGTAAAATTAAAGTACTTTATAACAATAACAAGAAGACAGGGGCAGGAATCGGAGTTAAAATATTTAAAGGTCTTTGTATTGTAGGAGGCAAATAAAGATATTAATTACATTTAGACTTCTTTTTATTTTATTAATTTAATGTTTATTTTTGAGATAGAGGGAGAGACAGAGCATGAACAGAGGAGGGACAGAGAAAGAGGGAGACACAGAATCCAAAGCAAGCTCCAGGCTCTGAGCTGTCAGCACAGAGCCCGACGTGGGGCTGGAACTCACAGACTGCGAGATCATGACCTGAGCCAAAGTCGGACGCTCAACCGACTGAGCCACCCAGGCGCCCCTTACATTTTTTTAAATGTTTTTATTTATTTTTGAGACAGAGAGAGATAGAGAATGAGCAGGGGAGGGGCAGAGAGAGAGAAGGAGACACAGAACCCAAAGCAGGCTCCAGACTCCGAGCTGTCAGCACAGAGCCCGATGCAGGGCTTGAACTCAAGAACTGCGAGATCATGACCTGAGCTGAAGTTGGACACTTAACCACCCAGGCACCCCAAATTACATTTAGACTTAAAAAAAAAAGTGTAACATCCAAACCACTAGAGAGAAGGAGAAAAAAAGGTAATAAAAAGAACTCAATAAATCCAGTTGAAAGCAGGAAAGGAAAAGAAACAACATGGTAAAATTTTTACAAGATGGTACAAAGAAGTCCAAGTTTATCAGTAATCACAATTCACTTAAATAGATTAAAGCCACTTATTCTGAGATATTCTGAGATTTTAAAATTCCGGTTCTAAGTTGTTTATAAGAGATATAATAACTGAAACATAACTGCAGAAAGCTTGATAATAAAAGGAGAATATCTAAATACTAACAAAAATAAAGGAGGTATAGTAATAGTATAATGTTATAATATTATCATTCTATAGTATATATGTAATATAATTATAATATAACATAATAACATAACAGCAAGTAAAAGAGATTTTAAGGCAGAAAATTTTTTGAGATTTTAAAAAGGTGAACATTTACTGACAAGAGAAATAATTCAATAAGAACCTATAATGATGCTGAACCTGATTGTTTTTAATGATATAACTCTTAAAATGACAGAATTATGAGGAAAAAATTAACAGAGTACATTAAACAAAATTATGTAGCAATATGGGAGAGAAACTGATAAACCTAAAATCGTAATGGGAAATTTTAACCTGCTCTTTCAGAAACTAATGGAACAGACAAAAGATTAGTAAGAACATATACAGTTGAATATCTATGATCAAACTACAAAATTAGCTCTTGTTTAATGTACATATATAAAATCCTCTCTCCAATAAAGAGTACACTTTATTTTTAAGTACACATGGAACATTAACAAAATTGACTATATAATAGGCCACAAAGGACGTCTTAACAGATACTAAAAATCTGATGTAATTAATGACACATGTCCTATGACTCCAGTTCAATAAAATTAGAAAACAATAAAAAAAATTAGGTCAAAAAATATCTCATTCTTGTTTTTGGTATAGTTGTGGACTATGCTATATGCATAAAAAAGTATACTTATGATACACACAATGTTAAGAAATACAATAAACATTTGTGTACCATCACTCAGATTTAAAAACAGTGTATTTCCAGAATCTCAGAAATCTGTGTGCCCCCTCCATCTGCATTCTTTCTGCTCCCCACAGGTAACCACCACCCTTTTAGAAAAATAATTTTATTGGTTTTTCTTACAGTTTTGTTACCTATATGTACATCCCTAAACAATATCTACTCTTGGCCTGTTCTTGATTTTTATATTAATGAAATCTATATTCTGCCTGGTATCTACAGGTCTTGCCTTGTATCTAATCATGTGCTGGGCAAAGGGAATATAGACATGAATTACACGTGGATCCTGTCATCTAAATGATCACAGGGTTGGTTGTGCGATGCGTAATTATGCCATAGTGTGCAGTAAGCTATGGGAGCACACAGAAGGGGGACCACCACAGTCAGACTGGGGAGAAGAGAGACTTCTTAGAGAAGCTGACATTTGAGATGAGCCTTGTAATCAGTTGTTTTATTTTCCAGGATGACAAGGGAGGTGAGAATTGCTGACAGTTTAAACAAAGGTGTAAAGCAATTCAGCCATCGTCTTAGTTAAGATTCAAACGAGGCACGAACACAGAATTTAAATTTACATAATTGAAAAACAGATGAGTGAGTTCAGGCATGGCTGGATCCAGGAGCTTAATCTCCATGTCTCTCAGATAGGCTTTCTCTCTGTAGTGAATTAGATGGTCCTCAAGAGCCCCAGACTCACTGCCTTTCAGCTTAGCAATATCATTAGGAGGTGGTCTCTTACTTAAGTTCCAGCCAAGATTCCCAGAGAAGACTCTTAATAGGCCCTGCTTAGGTGATGTTCACATTCCTGCATTAACCACTGAGTCTAAAAGGATAGTGTGTTAATATCCTAGATCACAGACCTAGATCACCAACCATCTTCACTTAAACCACATAGAACTGGTTTCTCGCATGAGAGGACTCTGTTCTCAGAGTGAGAAGAAATCCTAAGAGAGCAAAAACAAGTAGAATCCACCCCAAATATGAAGACTGCTTTGCAGTTGAGAAACTGCTAGCTGTTTGGTAGGAGCGGAGGGTATGATACAGGGGGACGTGGCCAGAAAGAAGCTGGGGAGGTGAGGGAGGGGCAGAATACGTAAACTACCAAGTTTTATTTTATTCTGAACCTAATGAGAGCTTTACAGTGATTGAGGGGATTGAAGCAGAGGGTGAGGGGTTCAAATGTTCATTTTAGAAGGATCCCTCTGGGACCTGTAGGAAAGAGGGACAAGGGAAGGACTGTCACGACAATTCCAGGGAGGGGCATGAAATGGTAGAGGGAACGGAAGGCATGTGGGGCATGGGGCAAGGAACGGTCAGGTAGGAAGCTGATAAACAAGTGGAGACTATAGAATGGGGTAGGAAAGGATGAGAAGACAAAGAAGTAAGAGGAGTCAAGATGACAGCCACATTGTCATCTGGGTATCAGGTGTGTGTTGGGGTGCTCATCACCAAGATGGAGAGCCTGAGAGGGAGGAGCCCCTTATTATATGATGGTTGTTACTCTGCCCCTGTCCTCAGGAAGGACCTGGTGCTGGATACACTCTAGGCTTCTGACAAACCTTTATGGGTAGGCTGATTGGGGGTGGCACTGAAATGTAGATTTAAGTGTGGCCAGGGCTCCAAGCTGTAGGTCTCCATGGGGCCCATTGCCAAGTACTTGACAGTCCCATTGAGGACAGCTGGGGCTGAGCCAGAGTGTGTCTGTTCCTATTGTTTTGTCTGTCTGTGTGAGATGACTTTCCCGCCCACTGCACTCACCCTCAGGCCTCCCCATCCCTGACAGCCAGGCTCCCAAGCCCAGGCATCCTGCTGGCCAGGACCAGGGTGGGCTTCTCCATATCTGCTACCTAGCCTGGTGTGGGGGTGTCCCTTGTCACCTCGCCAAACCTTCCAGAGGAAATCCTGGGGAGGGGAGGGAAGGAACCCATGTCCTAACCTTAGTCAGACAGAGTGTGTCAGGGAGGGACCAGGACACAGCGTTGTGCTCTGCCCCCACCCCCCATCGGGTGCTCTGCAATGCCTTCTCTCCGTTCACTCTTACCATGTTCTACAAGGCAGATATTAGCAATGCCCCCAATTTACAGATGAGGAAACTGTAGCCCAGAGAGGCAAATGGAGTTGCCGAGGCCCCTCATTGGTAAGTGGGGGATGGAAGCGCAGGTCCAATCAAGCTTGGGTGCCTCAGCCCTTTCCAGAAAGGTTGTCTGGAGGCAGGCAGCCTGGAGTGGTAGAGCCACAGGGCTCCTGGGGGAAGATGAGGAGCTCAGATTTTCCTGGGCCCCAGAGGAAGTAGATCTGAAGCCCAGCTTTAAGGGAGCACACCAGCCCCTCCCCCACGGGCCTGGGTCCCTAGGGGCCCTCGTAGCTGCCCAGCCCAGCCCGTGGCAAGCAGAAGGCCGGTAGTGGTGGGGGTTGGGGGGGCTGGAGGAGTGGGTGGCCAGGGGTGGGTTAATGCTGCTACCTTATGAAGGACATTTTTCAATTGAGCCAGTAACTGGAGGCCCTGGGAGTGCGTTCTGTCTCAGCAACTCTACAATCGGAGGATATGAACTGGCTGTGAGAAAGCCATCAGGGGCTGGCTATTCCCAAACTCTTGGAAGGCATAGGGCTAGATTTAATAAAAGGGGAAAATGAAACATTTTCATTAGCACCAAATTTTCCATTTAATTTGGACTTTTGCAAAATAAGTGGCCTAATTACTGCCATGATTTGAGCTTCTCAATAGGTTTTACCTTTAAGAAGTTGAAGACCCCACACAGACTCTGTTCTCCAGAGCTTGCCCTGCACCTGAGCCCCTCCCAGCCATCCCTGGAAGTAGGAGGGCTTCTGAGGCCTGAGGGGGGTGACGGGGCAAGCCATGGAGGGGAGCCCAGGGTTCACTGGAACCCACACAGTCCTCTTCTGCTCCCATCTGGCAGCCTCCAGTGGGGCAGCCACCATTATGGGACCCGAGGACCCTCAACGCTGGCCTAGACTGTGTCTGAGCCCTGACCCGAGTCTTACCTGAGTCCCAGCTCAGGGGCTGGGAGTTTGCTGGGCTGCAGTGAGTTGGCTGTATCTTCTCCTCAGTGGCCTGGTTTTTGCCTTTGGTGCTGTGCACCCCAGGCGGCTAGTCTTGGCCTATAAAAATGACTGCAGCCCAGCGGTCTCAGTCCCCAGCCTACTCACACTGACCCTGCCAGTCCTGGAGGAGCTCAAGGAAGAGGCAGCCTCAGCTCTGGGTCTCACAGCTCTGGTTCAGGACCCTCAGGGCTCCTTGCTACCCCCACTCTGTATGGAGGCTGAAAGCCTAGGGTTGGAGCCACTTCCTTCATCTCTTTTCACCCCTCCCCCACTTCCCTCACCAACAGGCCTTCAGCTTTTTCCTATTAGCTCTGCGCTTGAGGAGAATCAGGGATTAAAGAAACAGAGCAAGAAATTGCCAAGAACTAGCCTAGCAGACGATCAGATAGAGTGATGGAGAGATGGGACCCTTCCTCCAAAAACAACTTGGAACAGCCAGTCTGATTGCGGCCCAAGAGAGAAGGCATAATCCAGTAGGCAGGGTCTGGGTCACTTACCTGCCATCCCTGATGGAAACTCCAGGCCTCCTTCTCTCCCAGAGATCCAGTGCCAGCCAGGACCTCATCGCTGGGCCTTCTATCAGCAGAGCTTGCCAACCCTCCTCTTCCTGCCCAGGAGAGCAAACCCCACTCTGGCCCCTCTCCAAGCCAAACCCAGCTACTGTAACACCTCCAAGGACTCCCACTCCTAATTTTCAGAGTCCAGACCCCATCTTAGCCTCGGCACCCTAGTTCTGGTCCTCTTTTTCCAGAGAGAGAGAGGCTACCCCAATTCCCTTATGGAAGATCAACCAGAGGCACATGGGGACTCACCAAAAGCCACTGGGATGTTGTAAAACACGGTAAGATGTTTCCTAGGGAGTTATGGCTTCCCTCAGCCCAAGAGCCCTTGTTGGGAGAGGGTCTTACCATATTGACAGTTTCTCTTTCTTTCTTTCTTTCTTTCTTTCTTTCTTTCTTTCTTTCTATAAATGTTTATTCATTTTAGAGAGAGAGTGAGCGGGGGAGGTGCAGGGAGAGAAGGGGACAGAGGATCCAAAGCGGGCTCTGCACTAACAGCAGTGAGCCCGAGATGGGGCTCGAGCTCATGAACTGAGAGATCGTGACCCGAACTGAAGTTGGACATTCCACCAGCTGAGCCACCCAGGCGTCCCTATATTGGCAGTTTCTTAAGCCAGACCTTGAGTAGAGCCCAGGGAGGACACAGAATGGAGAACATTCTTTATGGCCCCTATTCTCATGAAGCTTGAGGACCAGTGGGAAAGAGGCGGGTGATAGTCTCCTGGTTTACAGATGAGGAGACTGGGCCTCAGACCTAGTGTGAGGTGTCCCATTGGTCATCCAGCTGGGGAGTGGTAGAGCTGAGATCCAACTGAGGCCACTACATTGAAAAAAAAGTTTCAAAACCCCCCACAAAAACTAGGGCCCTTAAAGGGGGAGCCTATATCTGTTTGTTATTATAATTTTAAATTTACACACAGCAAAATGTGTGACTCATGTGTACATCCATGTGTACACCCATGTAGCCATCACCCAGCTTAAGGTCTAGATTTCCAGTATTCTAGAAGGTTCCTTTGTGCCTCCTCCAAGTCAGTACACTCCCACAAAGGTAATCTTTATTCTGCAAATCTTGGCACTTCTTTGCAGGAGAATGGATTGGTTGGCCCAGTGGGACTCCCCCATTGTGCCCATGACTGAGCTATTGCTGAAAAAGTGGCATGACTCAGCACCATGCTGGCATGTAGAAGGAAACACTAGCAATTTGGAAAGTAAAGAAAGTTAATGTGGGGACTACAGGTGTTAACAGGGACTATCCTCATTTCTCTCTTTACTTGGGCCTGCTGTCTCTCTGCCTGTGTCAGAGTTCAGAGGCTCTGAGCCAAAGTTTTTGGTGAGAGCTGTGCTGTGGGGGGGTCTCGCCTGAGGCAGAACCAGACCTGACCCACCAACCCCTTCTGGGGGTACACCAGCCTTGGGACACAGTGAGGATGGGGCGGGGGGTAGGTGGGAAGCTAAGACTCTCTGGGGCCCACGCTGTACTTTCCTTGAGGGTGGACCTCAGAGACAGCTGGTGGGGATTCAGTGTCCACAGCAATTCAGTGTCCACTGTCAGGAAGCAGGGTCCTGCCCCAAGAGGCCTTCTGGGGCCTCTGAGGCCCGCGGACCCACCCCCACCCACCCCACCCCACCCAACCATCATCCATTGGCCTGGAAGAGACCACACGGGCAGATCCTCTTTAACCCCAGCCTGCCTCTTTGTCTCTGAGCCAGGCCAGCCTATTCAGTGTTAAAGTCGCTGGAGTGTCCAAGGAGACATAAAGAAAGTTTAGAGACTTTTAATTTGCCAGCTCGGCCTCTCCCACTGGCCAGCAGGTTGAGCATTTATGGAGAAGGGCAGCAGCAATAAAGGCTTATTGTTCCTCCTCTGAGCCACTGCTTGGTGACTCCTTTCTTAAGTGAGACAAAGGGAACTCAAGGCCCACAGGCGTCCCCAGGCCGAGGAGCTGGGCCCACAATTAGCAGGCATCCCCCACAGCCACCCCAGAGCCAGGCCTTGTGGGGAGGGCCCAACTCTGCCTCCCTCTGGGCTGTGCCCACAAGAGAGAACAAGTGGGGGAGGGGGCACAGTCCACTGGGACCCGCATTCCAACAGGGATTCTGGAGGACCCCAGAGCACCAGGGAGCAGGACTCAGGGAGGGGCCCAGAAGTCCCACTGCAGGGTTGCTACACAGCCAAAAGAAGAGCAGGTGTGGGGGACACAGGGGATGAGCCTCATTTTCAGAGTCCTCTGTGGAAGGTGGGGGGAGTGTCCCAGGAAAGGTTTCCAACAGCCAGAGAGGCCACCTCAGGGGGGAGTGAACTCCCAGCCACAGGAGTGTGAGCAGAGGCCAGAAGCCCACCTGCCAGGAGGGTGCCCAGAATGAAGGCCGGATTCTGGTTGAGGAGGTCATTTCCAGTGTCCTAATGCCCAGACTCAGGATCTCCAAGCAGGCTCTTTTGGCCAGACAGGAAGAGCAGAGAGCAGAGGAATGTGGTGACCCTTTCAGAGACACGCTGCACTTAAGGCAGCCACCTGGTGCTGCACACCTGGGAGCCATGTATCCCATGGCGCTGGGGAATAGAGACTGAAAGGAGGCACCATGTCCCAGAGCACCTCTTGCTGGAAGCACCTTGTGTCACATCCCATGGCAGCGCTGCTCAGGAGTCCAGAAGAGAACCTGCACAGTTTGTCCATTCTGCCTGCCCTCACTTACCACGAGGCCTAACACCTGTTGGCATCCTGGCAGATAGTGATAATGGGAACATCCTTTCTCACTGTCCATCACCCCCTCTGGAGGTGATGGACACCTCCTTACTTCATTGCCCAGGACATTAAAGGCTTTGGAGACATTAGGCAGACAGTAAGTTGCTTAAATATGGCATTTTCAGGCCACAAGACTGCTGGTAGGGAGGGTGGTAGGGCCGTCATGTACAGTTGCATAGGTTGTATACTGCACAAGGGCTAAGAGAGCAAACGAGGGTTGGAATCTTGATTTTTCTCTAGTTACCAAAACCATAGGCCCTGCATGGCCCATCCCTGCCTGGAGGAAGGGGACCCTTTTCCTATTTTAATACACACAGAGTCACTATAAGGGGCTAATGGAGACCTTGAAGATGTAGCCACCTGGTCCGTGAGGACTGTCCTTGCCACTGTTTGGCTCTTTCCCCTTCAAGTCACTCTGACCAACGGTCATTTCCGAAGCCTTTGTGACAGTCACAGGCCCAGCTCTAGTGTATACTGGGTCCACCCCCAGCATGCGGGGTCTTTCCTGGGATTGGCAGCAAGAACTGGTGCCTGCGAGTTTTATGTCTGTACACCAGGCTTCAGCCCCAGTTACATCTGGGAGCTGCTACCTCTTTCCTCCCACCTCCCAACGCCTCTCTTCCTTGGGTAATTGGATTGGGGAAAGGGAGTGTTATTTACTAGTCGTGTGGACCTGTTCCTCTCAGACCCATCTACCCTCCCTTTTCTCTGTCTTGCCAAAGAACAAAGATTGGGGATGAAATAAATTTGATAATAACCAATAAGGACCCCCAGAGAAAATAAAGCAGCTTTTATTAAACTTCTTCCAAGACCTTTTGTGCTGAGCCTCTCTGCAGGCTCTCTCAGTGCGGCCTTGGCAGGCTCGCCTCTGTCCCTGCCGTCAAGGGGAGCCCTCAGTGTGGCCCTCGTGGTCACTCCTGCAAAAGCCCAGCAATGACTCTGGCCATCATTCTTCCTGTGGCCGTCTTGAGTTGACTCCTATTTGAAAGGCAGTTACAACCACGGCGAAGACTCTGGCTATGTGTTGCCCGGCTCTGAGGTTTTGGCCGCGTGGTCTTCCTTGGCCCTGCCAGGGCTCCAGGTGGCTGGTGCCCGTGGGTCCCAGCTCCAGAGGCGACAGAGTGGAGCCTCCGGGGCATGCTGCCATTCATCCCTGGAGTCATCTCTCCAGGTTGAGTATGGCACGATTTAATGCTCCCATTCCTCCATTCCTGCTCTGCATGACAAATTGTTTTAATAAACATAAACCGGGTAATAATAAAGTCATAATAAGCCCGCAACTCACCTTATATCACTGCAGTTAAATCCTCCCATAAGCCGGCGCTGGTTACAATGACAATTACGGCCGGGCCAATCCGCAGGCAGGCCTGCGTGCGGACAGATTTAATATCGTTTGTAAATATGATTAGTGGGCTGTCATGTTATTGCAGGCTGCTATTTACATTTCTCTCCGGGGTTATACACTCCGCCAAATCAACATTAAGTAGTGGGCCTCTCTTTCCTCCTTAAATCATACATTCCCTCTGCCTGCGCCAATCCCGCTTAATGAAGAAAGGGAACCTGACGGCAGGCGCTGGGCAGAATGGAGCCTCGCCTCGGCATTTTTCTGAAGACAGATGGGCACTGGGAGCCCGGAGAAAGCTCCGCCCGGAAAACTCCAGTGGGTGTACGGGCCCTGCCTGCTGCAGCCCCCTCCCCTCCCACCCACAGCCCCTGCCCCTCTCCCTGCCTGCTCGCTTATGAAAAATGTTCAAATAATGAATGGTTGTTGTTTACAGAAGTAATTTCATGCTACATTTCCATTATTGCCTGGATTTGTTTAGCTTCGCACACTACCCCATTGCCTACGATGAACTTTTAAGGAAATATTGCTCGCGCTTCCCGCTCTGCCGTTCCGCTTCTAATGGAAGCCGCTTGCATTTGAGACATATTGTGACACTTCATAACTGTGTGCAAATAAGCATTCTTAAACTGCTAGGGTCAATTAATCATTGTTGCAGAGGCTGATCTGCTTCTGGTGCAGCAGAATCCACTCTTCGGGGGGTGGGGGGGGGCGAGGTTGGGTGGGAAAGAGCCAAATAACTCTGGCGGAGGGTCCAGGGGCCTCTCTGTGCTTTCCAGATCATCCTAAACCACTGGAGCGCAAGTGTGTTCCTCTCTCGTCTTCAAAACAGTTCAGTGTGGGCCTGTAGAGCAGAGTGTGAGGGATAGTTAGGGCGGGGGCTGCGTGGGAGGACGGAGTAACACATGAATGCCATAGGCCTCCGATGTCTACTTAAAGACAACGCTCTAGTCGGGATTCCATCTTGAGATGGCCCACGTCTCCGTTATGTTTGGGAGTGTGATATATTGCACTCCGAGGCTGGCTGTTAGCCCCTGCTCCGAACGCCCCAGCCCTGTGGTTTCTGAGCCCTGCAGCTGGATGTGCACGGTGGCTATCGCCCCCGGGGTGTCTGTCCAGAGCATCCTCTCTTCCTCCTACTGCTCCAAATTGTTGGTGATCTTGGCGGCCAGGAAATCAACTTTGGAGCATGAGGACCAGATAGCCAAACTTTATGAATTCTTTGTGAAAGAAGAAAGAATAGACTGGCTACGAGCATGGGAACCCTCTTCAAAGTAAGAGTCAGGATGTGTATTTTACTCAGAGCTCTTTGTTTCCTTCCTGATTCTCTATTGAGTTGGAGCAAGGGAAGAACCTGGAGACAGGCTAGGAGGGGCTGTATCCTTTAGCAAAAGCGCGTTAGCCAGTTCATTCTGTAAGTCTACACCTGCTGTAGGCAAGACGCTCCTGAGCACCGTAGATCAGAGTCCCTTCCTTCTCTGAGGAGATGATGCTTGAGGGTGATAAACACATTCCCCCTCTTGGTGAATACCTGCAAATCCTTCCAGACCCCATATGTGTGCACACCTGTATGCATTTTCTTCTTCATTAATGACTCTGGAATGAAATAATTTTTCCTCATAATGGCCTATAGTTGCCAAACTTTGTATATAACAGATATTTATTATTTTAATAAAAAGAGATAAATATACAGTTTTTTTTTCAACATCAGGGGAGATTTGAAAACATTTGGGAAAGATTTTCATCCATAAGGATTAAAATGATTAAGTGTTGGTGCTTCAGTGATCATACATTCCACTATCTGAAAAATGTGGGTGATGAGCGAAGGTGGAATGTGTGTGCGTGTGTAAGAAGGGCAGGGGTGTAGCTAGGGGTGGCAGTCCTGGGGATGGCCCCCGGGGTTCTGAGGCAGTGTGAAACGGACCATGGGTCCTAGAGCATGTGTTCACTAAGCTTGTCAGCCTGTACAGAGATTAGGGCTGGGACCATGGCCAGAGAACCGTCTCAGTCCCCAGCAGCACAGAGGAAGCCTGAGACATAATGAAAATGAGTCGCCCAGCACAGAAAGTGGAAAACGATATTGATTTTCCAGTGCTTGGTTGCTCAGGGGAGCTCATCAGGTACAACCTCACAAGCCTGTCCACCACCCTGGAGGGGTCTGTGGCGCCCCCTGCCTGCCTCGCTTTGCTACTTCGCGGAAGCCAGCTCCCCCATTTAGCCTCTGCAAGCCCCATGAAGTTCCTCCCCCGGGGTCCTAGGGGTCCAGCTCAAAGTGGAAGGGCAGGTAATGGAGGGGCAGAAGGGGTCTGGGAGGGCACAGCACTTGGCTCTGATGTGTGTGAGCAGAAGTGAGACCACTGCCCACAGGCCAAGTTGTTGCCCCAGCTCTGGATCCCTACCCCCACCCATCACTGCTACTTGCCCCCCCCCAGCCCCCCTGCACTTCAGAGCCATGGGGAGGGAGAGTAAGCTCCACCCTTGAACATGAAGCAGAGAACGGAGGCAGCCCCACAGAGCCTCACACCCCTAGGAAGGTGTTACCATCTGGGCAGCTGACAGAATACCATTGTTACAATCCTGGCCTGGCATCCTGGCTCCTTCATTTGCCACTATGTAAGTGTAAGCAAATCATTGAACTTTCTTGAGCCTCAGTAGCACCATCTGCAGAACGGGGAGAATAGTTGTCTCCTCGAGGGGTTTATTGTGAGAATATCATCACATAAAGCAGGTAAGTCACTTAGCATCTGCTTGGCTATAGGAGTGCTCATGATTGTTAACTAAAACAACAACAACAACAACAACAACAACAACAATGATAAAATCTAAGGATGTAGGGGAGGGCTGGAGCCCACATCTGCTCCCTATGACCTTTTTCACTTTATGAATGGTACCATCATCTCCTCATTGCCTGAGGCAGAAACCTTGAGGTCATTCTAGAGTCCTCTCTTGCACCCCACAGCCAATTAGTTGTCAAGTTCTTCCCATTCCACTTTCTGAGCACCCCTCGATTCCCACTGCCTCCTCTACCCATGCAGGCGCCACGACTTCTCTCCTGGACTATTATAGTTGCTCCACACCGGCTTCCCCAAATCCACTCTTGCTCTCCCCACTGCGTTCGACACCCCACACCTGAAGCATATCGGGAGTTCATCACACTCTGATTCAACATCTTCAATTGCTCCTCTTTATTCTGTGCTCGCGTGTCACTCTGCGTGTCCCCCAGGGAACAGTGAGCTCCTCCAGTACACAGCCCTGGGACTTGCACCACTCTGGAACAGAACAGGCTCACTGAATGACTGTTGAGTGAATGCACGATGTATACAGGGGGCCCTTCCTCCCTCCCCTGTCCCACATCTACTGCTACTTAGAGCCAACACCTTGGGCCTGCATCTGAACACAATACATCAGAGGCATGAAGTGATGGCCCATTGCAGGTGGGTGGGCACTGAGGAGTGGGGTGCTGGGGGCAGAGCTACAGAGACGGGGGAGGCAGAGGAAGAAGAAACAGTGGGCAGGGGCAAGACTGCGAGGAGCCTGGGATGTCTGGTAAGGACTGTGCACTTTACTTTGTAGGTAGTGGGGGAGCCATTGAAGGTTTCAGGCAATTAGAAGACACGATCCGATTTCTTAGAGATGTTGCTCCAGGATGAAGGGATGTGGAGTAGAGACCGGAAAACCAGACAGGAAACCCTTCCATTCCTTCACGTAAGAATTGAGAGATGCTGGTGGAGAAGGGGGATCAGATTCAAGAGGTAAAATTAATAGGCTTTGGTGACTGTTGAGTTTGAGGGAAGAGAGAAAGAGCTAAGTGGAGGATCTAGCAGGTTGCCAGGTTTCTGGAGAATTCCCAGACAATTGTGCAATGATAGTGCCATTCACCGGGATGCTAAGTACAGGAGGAGGGGCAGCCTGGGCCAGGAGGGGTGGGCTCCATTTTGGCCATGTGACACCCAAGGTTAGATGTCCGGAATCTGTTGGCTGTAGGGGTCAGGATGCAGCTCAGGGCTGGAGACAGAGATGCGGCGGCCTCTGTAAAATTCAACAGTGGGAGGAAGCCGAGCACCAGCTGGACTGTAAGGAGGTATGTTCAGTGAGAGAAAGAGGACTGGGTCGAGACCCTGGGAACACCAGCATTTAGGAGGCCAGTGGAGGAAGGGGAGAGAGAAGGGAGTGAGGAGGAGCAACAAGAGGCAGGAAGAAAGTAGGGGACTGTAGGATCGGAGAAAATCGGAGAAAAAGCCTCCACAGAAGCATGGTCAGTCATGTGGCCCACAGAGACTTAGCAGGAAGGGGAGGGGTTCAAGATGCCTTGGGCAGGGTGCCAGGGGGAAGGCAGACTTAAACAAGATTCTTTTTTTGGTAACTATTGAGGAGACTTAAGTGTATATAGTTACCTACAGATTTAAATTTTTATCCTGCCTCCTTTCCCAAACAATGTAAGGCAGCTGAGAAAAACGTGATCATATTTAGAGTTGGGGAAGAGCATCAAAGTAGGGCCAGGCCTGCTTCCCGCATGATCCTCTATAGTGCAATTCATTTCAGAGAAAGGCCTGCACTGAAGATGTCCCCTCAGCAAGTACTGTGCAAGGGTCTCCGCCATGGTCTCAGGACAAAATCAGAATTGGATGAGGCCAAGGTGGGGTCAAGACTGTGAAGTCAGGGTGGGGTTGCTGGGCGTGCAAAGTGCGGCAGGGGTCAGATGAAGACAAGGGGTGAGATTGGAGGGTCAGGGTATGGAGGTGTCAAGTGCATGGAATCCCAATGGGAACAGAGTGTGGTCAAGTGGGGTCAGGACAGGTAGGGCCCCAGCAAAAGCAGGAGGGAGTGGTCACTCTGGGTGGTGACTGTGATGGGAGCTGCTGTATCCCTCGCCCCACCTCTATGTGTGTGCCTGAATGCATATTTGAGTGGTGGGTCTGCCAAGTGCTTGTGGCGTGTGTGTGTGCACATGTGTGTGGCATGTCCTTTTGTGAGTATGTGTAGATGTGGAACATATGTGTATATTTTGTATAATGGTATGTTTTCTAAAACCACAGAATGGGCTGAGTATTATAATCAGAAACTCAGTACACACCCTTCAAAGATACAACCAAATATCCCATCCCATTTCCTGATAATTTCCCAAGGCCAAAGAACTTTGGAAGCGATGTGGAGAGGGAGGACCTCTGTTTCTTTGTCGGCTTTGAAGGATACATTGATGGGAATAGGGCAGGGGAGTAGTTGGTAAAAAATGGACCTCACCCCCAAGTCTGGAATCTTCCCACCCTGCATCTCACCTTACTGAGTCCAAACTATTCTCCCACCTAATTCAGCATTGGAGTGAATGCTACTGCCTCAGCACCTCTCCTCCATACTCCCCTAATCTATCCCCTTCCTTCCTTCCTTCCTTCCTTCCTTCCTTCCTTCCTTCCTTCTTTAACTCAACAAATATTTATGACTTGCTTCCAGGATCTGAAGATACAAAGATGAATAGAACTCAGACAGTGACCTCCAGGGGCTGGTTATCCCTCAAGGGAGAGAGTTGGATTAACAGAGTATCAGCCAGGCAGTGACTAAATATAATAGGTGCTCAATAAATACATATTGAATGAATGAGGGAACATAGTAAGTATAATAATAGATTATAACAAAATAAGGGACAGTGATAGGAAAGAAAAGAAACCTTTCCTCTTCCTGGAGATCAGGGAAGGCTTAATGACATCTGGTGACAACCAGATGAACTTGTAAGATTTGAATAGGAGCTTATAGGTGGCACTGAGAAAGAGCACTGAGCAAATGTCAGCACGGGCAAAGGATAGGCAAACAGGAGCAGCCGAGTGTGTGTGTTAATTGGCACAGCTAGGGCACGGGGCATGGAGACAGGAGGTGGCAGACAAACTGGGGAGGAAGCTGGCACTTGTCACAGAGGGCAGTGAGCAATGCTTTCTCCTGAAGGTGGATGGGGGCTCTTCCAACCAGTCAGGGGGGCAATGACTAAGCAGGGGCCTGGTGAAGAGGAAGCATTTGGGTGCAGATCTGTGGGACCCAGCTGTTGAACAAAGGGCTGTGGCCTAGAGGTGGTGGCCCATATTCAGAAAGGCCCTGTGCTTAGGGTTTAATGCTCTATCATTGCCATCTTGAAATTCTCAGAATTTTGAGTTTGTGTTTTGTATGTGAAGCCCGCGGGGACAATGGAGCATGTGCCAAGGGCCTGGAGCACAGTCCAGCTTCCAAACCTCCTGGGGTGAATTCTCAGCCTTCTTCTACCCCTAGTGCCCTGGGTAGGGCCCCCTTGTTGCCTCCCTCCACTCCAGGGGCAAAAGAGGGCCCTATTCCGAATTGGCCCTCACCCTGGCCGTGTTCTGGACACAGAACCGGGGAAGGCCAGGTACGCATCCCATGGCTTCTTGGGCAAAGTGGCAGTCATCCCTGCCTGCCCTCGTCAGCCAGGGTCAAGAAGAGTCCCGCATTTAACTCTATGGTGGTGGTCAGGGTGGGGGGGTCTCTTGCCCATCCCTCACACAGGGATAGGTCACATCCCAAATACACCCTGCCTGGGTTGTCAGGTGGCAAAGGGTTTTTTAAGTTTGCACAGGGATGACAGATGAGGCACATGGGGTATGAAACAAGGCAGACCCTCTCCTGACCATCCCACCTTTTGTTCTGGCTTCATCTTCCTGGTGTGGTCACCGTGGGGGGTGATCAAAAGGCAGATATATAGTGGGGCGCCTGGGTGGCGCAGTCGGTTAAGCGTCCGACTTCAGCCAGGTCACGATCTCGCGGTCCGTGAGTTCGAGCCCCGCATCAGGCTCTGGGCTGATGGCTTGGAGCCTGGAGCCTGCTTCCGATTCTGTGTCTCCCTCTCTCTCTGCCCCTCCCCCTTTCATGCTCTGTCTCTCTCTGTCCCAAAAATAAATAAATGTTGAAAAAAAAAATTTAAAAAAAATAAAAAAAAACAAAAGGCAGATATATCAGTGTTACTTACTGCAGATTTCCGGGGAGTTCTTTATGGCTCAGTTTCTGTGGATTTGTTTGTTGACAAAGACGATCGTGCCTGCCCATGGCTTCCATTACCATGAGGACCTTCACCAAGGTGCCCCTAGGAGTTAAGAGTTGGAGGTCTGGCTCTGCTGCTTATTCCTTTTGGGAAGTTGGGCAAGTTACTTAACCTCCCTGAACTTTGGACCCTTCATCTATAAAAGGATAGTAATACACCAACTTCATGGTACGGTTATGAGGATTAAGTGAAATTAAGAAAAAGCTGCTTCGTAGAGTGTTTGACATTGAATGGGCTATTGGACAATAAGAAGAACTGTAATAATAACGACCACTTGTATTGTACTTGCTGTGTGCCAGACGCCGCCCTAGGGCTTACGGGCATCAACTCATCCAGTTTTCAGCACACCTCGTAAGGTGGGTCCATCTTGCAAGAAACTGAGGCACAGAGAGATTAAGAACTTGTGCCAGACCACACAGCCAGTAAATGGAAGAAGCAGGCTTCTAGCCCCTGGTCATCTGGCTCTAGGGTCTGTCTTCATAATCACTGTTCTATTCTGCCTTATTTGTTAAAATAAGTGCACAATAAGATGGCAGGTGTTATTTTTCTATTTTTTAAAATTATTTTTCCTCACACAGATGCACGAGCTCCTATACTTATCAACACACACACATGCACACATGAGAACTTGCCTCCTGGGGCAATGGAAGATCATCCCAGAAGGTGACTTCAGGGGAGCGTGGACCCTGTAGAAAACTCAGGGCAGAAAGAGCCAGGTTGCTCCAGCCCACTCCCACCAGGCCAACAAGTTATGTGAACAGAAGCCAGAAAACAGAGGACAGGGCCTGGCTCTCAGCCAAGCTCACTGAACATATTGAGTGGTCCCTCGTGTCACATGATGCCAGGCTCAGGCAGTCCTGTCTCCCATCCATGAGAATTGGGTTTCCTAGTGCCAGAAGGCGGAGCAAGAACAACACAAGCCCTTATTACTTTGTGGTGTGACACAGGACAAAAGGACTGAGTGTGGGCTTCTGCCGAGGCAGGAAAAGGAAGTGACCTGGTGTCTCTCTGTGTCCCAGCTGCATGGTCCTTTGGCCCTCCTTCTATACCTCCAGGAACAGAGACCTCACTGCCCTCCGAGGTAGCTGTGATGTCATTCGTCAGCATAGCACCACAACCTGCCCGCCTGTAGCTCCCACCCTCTGAGCCTACCTGGGGTCCTCTGTCACACACCCAGAGCTCAATGACTCACCTGCTCCAAGCCAAGACCCTCTCTTGTTCCTCGGGCTCAGACCACCTCATCAGGTCACCCCTGCAGCCACCAGGCCTGGGATGGAAGACACATGGTCCTGAGACAATGGTTTGGTTTTGTCAGCAAGAGCCAATTTGTTCAATATTCAGGAATTTTGCAAGTCAGTTCTTAAACTACTGGGAGCTTAAAATCTGCCACAGTGGAAGTATTTACATCAAGGAAATTGGCAAACACTACACATTAGGGCCCGCTTTCCCCTGGAGAGCCAGTGTGCTGGCACGCCACACCGTGGAGCCCTGACTCTCATGGGCCAAGGAGGATGCCCAGTGTGTGTGTGTGTGTGTGTGTGTGTGTGTGTGTGTGTGTGTGCGCGCGCGCGCTTGTGGGAGTCTCCGTATGTATCCGTAGGAACATACATGTGTGTGTATGAGACGCGTGTTTGTGCATCCCTGTCTGTGTGTTTCAGGGGCTGGCAGTGGGCTCACTGACAACCAAAACTACCCAGGTAGCAAGAGTGTCCCAATGTAGGAAAAATGTCCCCCAGAGGTCTTGCAAGCGGCTCAGACCTGTGACCACGCAGGGTCTTCCACCCAAACCCGGGGCAGGGGCAGGGGGACTCAGGCTCACCTTAATCATATAGTAAAGGGCTGGGACTTCTGAGCAGATAAACCCATCAGCAGCCCCAGAATCCCTGCAGCTGGTCCAGCAGCCACTTGTTAGCTCTATTCATAAACTGTGTTCTGATTCAGTTGGTTGTTCTTTTTTGTTTTAATACAGAAAACAGGGTTGGGTGACTTTGCAAAGTCTTAAGTCTGAAACAGTTAAAACAGCAACGACGGTAACAAATTACCTGAGGTTAGTAAAGAGATAATCTTTAGCTTTTCATGTAAAATAATGTTCATACCAAATCCAGAGCAGACCAGTGAGAAGGCACGACTGGGGGGGCGGGGGGCTGGTTACTACGGCAACTCCAACCCAGTGAGGGAAAAGACAGTCTGTAAAACAAGCTGTGGCTCAGTGTCCTACGAGGGCTGGGACAGCCCTGACTCTGTTGGGCCAGGCACTTGTGGAAGGAAGTCAGGGCTTTTTCCTCTCAGTCAACAGAGGCCATCGGGCTGACCTGGGTGCACCTGAAATGAGAGGGCTGACAATTAAATAACACGGTCACTTCCCCATTCTGGCCACGCACAGGAAATGCTCCGTAAGTGCTGTGTGCTTTTTTTTCTTTTTAGGGGTCTTTCTTTCTTCCCCCACCCATTCTTTCTTAGATAAGGACTAGAGATGTCTGCACATCCTGGATCCCTGGGATGCTGGTTAGAGCCCAGAATGGGAAGATAATGATCCAGGTCCTTCCTCCCATCTTCCCTGAAGGTCTGAGAGGGAAGGACTTTGTTACAATGTCCCCAAAGGGGGGAGTCTACCTGCACAAGAAGTGACCAAGAGGGTAAGGACCTCGGGCCAGGACCCACCCACTCACTCTCTAGTTCTAACTGGCCCCTCCATCCGGGAACTCTCAGAAGAGTGGGTGGTGGACTTTCTGCGTGGGACCCCTGCTGACCACGGGCTGGACCAGCCCTCCTGGCCACAGCAGCTGTCCTCAGCAGCATCTGGAGGAACTTGGCTCTGTCGTCAGTCCCTGACCACCCTGGGGGAAACAGCCGCTGTACCCCCTGATGGGGGCCCCCTCAGAAGGAGTACCCAGGAACCACAAACTAGAGGCTCAGCTTCCTGTGCCTGGTTGGCTGCCCTCTGGTGGAATTCTAGGGGTTCCCCGGAGAGAACTCAGAATGTGGGGGGTAGGGAGTGGCAAATGAAGATATTTAACCCAAGCTCTGTTGTTATCTGCTTTGCATAATAGGCTTGTTTGTACAAAGACTTTGTTTGAAGAAAGCATTCAGTTACTTTTTAAGAGTTGCAAATCATTGGTTTAGGAGCAGAAATTTCATTAGGTAGGTTGGTTAATAACCCTTAGGGGATTCCATATGGTGGAGGCAGGGTGGGGAGTTGCATGTATTTTGTGCAAGATTCTTGGGGGTTCTGATTTGCCCTGAGAGCCTAAGTGGGGTCAGAGAAGCCCGAGCCAGGCAGATCCCATGGATGGGACGAATCATGTCCTGGGTCCCTGCACCATCTTCCTCTGCCTGGACATGAGCCCAGAGACCTGCCTGCCTGTCCTGTGTTTATCTGGGGTGTTATCTCGGTGGCCTAGGCCAGGCCCTCCTATGATTACAGCCTCCGTATGTTGTGTTGGGGAGAGGTGTTTGCATGCCCACCACACCTCAGCCCCATTGCCCTCAGGTGTGTGCCTCTAAGAGGCTGACGGAGAGAAAGGGGTGGGGGGCTCCCTTCAACCCAAGGGGACAGGGCATCTTCTCAGCATCCCTTGGGCCAGATTCCTCTGACAGAACAAGGGAAGGGGGACTCTGGAGAAGGTGACATGGCCTCTGGGATTCCCCAGCTTCCCCCAGCTATCCTTTCAGTTCAGGAGTTGGAACCTAATGGAAGGGGATCCCTGAGTGAAAGGGAGGAAAAGAGGCCTGCCCTGGAGGAGGCTGTGCCTCAGGTTGGTCCCACACCTCGAACTGGTATGCTGAGGGGCAGGGGTGAGGGGAACTAGACAGGAAGGCCCTAATCCCAAGACTGCCCTCCCCTGCCAGGGCCTACACGCTTTACCTGCCCCTCCCACATGCAGACCCTTCTCCCAGGCACATTCTTCCAGCTCCCCCTGCTTGACTGTCCCAGGATGGGCCCATGATCTTCTCCCCCTCTACCCTACGCCCTCTCCACGGACCCAGCCAGCTCACTCCTGGCCTGGCACAAAGGTTCCTTCTCTGTTCTCCACCTATCCCTGTGCAGCTCCTATGTACCTGCCCAGGTGAGCCTGTGCCTTAAGCCTGGGTCCTCTAGGGGGCGGCAGAGAGAGTCTAGACTAAGCGGCCAAAGAGCCCTCTTCTAAAATTTTTTTAATGTTTATTTATTTTTATTTTGAGAGAGAGAGAGAAAGACAGCGTGTGAATGGGAGAGGGGAAGAGAGAGAGGGAGACACAGAATCCAAAGCAGGCTCCAGGCTCCGAGCTGTCAGCACAGAGCCCAATGCAGGGCTCAAAATCAAGAACCGCAAGATCATGACCTGAGCCGAAGTCGGACGCTTAACTGACTGGGCTACCCTGGCGCCCCAAGAGCCCTCTTCTAGATGCATTTCTATCCCTGAATTGCTGGGTGCCTTGGGACAATCCATTGCCCTCTCTGGGCCTCCATTTCTACATTTGCTTTTTTGGGGAGATGACTCCCTGTTGGACATACATCTGTGGCTGGGCTGCTGCACAGAATCAAAGGAGGAGGTGGAGAAGTGAGTGTCCAAGCTGCCAGGGAGGAGTGTCGGAGGCTAAGGGGCAGTGGGGGGTGGGCACCATCTGTGTGCTGTGGGCAAGAGGGTGCCATGGCTGAGAACCTCCCCCCGCACCCCCATCTCCAGGATGGCAGACCAGCTTCTACACACAGGCCAGGGAAGCATACTGTTGGTGGATCACGCTCGTCAGGGTCCCAGCTCCGGGCACTGGGACCTAAGAGCCGAGAGTGCTGTGTGCCCGGAGGAGCCGGGCACCCCTGGGGCCCACATGCCCGTGACCACCTCTCCCTCTGCCACTTCTATCTGGGTTTTCTCAGCACGGTCTGACTTTAGGACTAATAGATTTGGGATTTCTCTTTGTGAAAAATACAAGCCCAGCATATGGAGCTGGGAGGTTCCTAGCCCACCCAGATGCCCAGGGTCCTACATTCCCCTTCCCTGGGGAGGGCTGGCGTTTGGGCTTAGGGGACGTGGTTGGCCCTGCCCAGGAGGGCTGGGAAGTCAAGGAGGCTGGAGAGGCCTGGGCCCTGCTCTGGCCTCTGCCAAACTGCACTGGGGAGGCCCAGAGGGGTTTATTTGGTTTTTTTAATTATCATTTTTACTTTTTTTCTCCTCATGAAAAAGTTTTAATATACACAGTAAATTAAGCCCAGAAAAAGGGAGGGGGGGCACATTTCATCTTTAATCTATTTACTTCTGAATATTTAACATACAATTCTGGCACCAATCACCAAATTTAACTGGAAAATTACTCACTAATCTGTTTGCTTATTTGGAATAATTGGGTCGGCTGCCAGCGCGAGGATTTCCCCCCCTGTTTAATATCTCAGTTAGTAGTCCAATTTCAGCTTGGCGGCATAATTACTCTGACAGAGCTGTAGCCACGGGGCCTGGGAGTGGGGCTGCTTTTAAACCGTAAATTATGAAGGATTAGCATTTATGAATTTTAAATCAGGGCTGGGGTAGGAGACACTAAAGCTGCTTAACGCTGGGGAACAGCAGCCTCCACTCAGCGGCAGAAGCCGTAACCCTTCCGCTCCCAGGACGTGGGAACCCAGGACGGGGATCGGTGACCCAGGAGGTGTGGACACACAAAGGACAGGGGGGCAGGGGAAGCTGAAACAGCGATGGAGCCTCTGGGGGTGAGAGAGCCTGGGAGGGAGCAGAGCAAGGGGCTTTGGCCTCCTCCCCTTTCCTGTCCAGTCTGTGAGGAGCGGGGGGAGCAAGAGTTCAACTCCCATTGCCCCAAAGGCAGCTTGGAGCACAGACTCAGGAGTTGGGGTCAGCGCCTGCAGCCCTCCGCGTGCCGGCAGCCTAGAATGTAAGCATTCTCAAGAACCCCCCTCTGGCCCTGAGCCAGTCTGACCCAAAGCTCTCTGGCTCTGGGTGAGACTTCCCAGTGTGCCCAGCGCTGGTGAGTTGCAGAATGGCCGGCGACACTCCCCCAGGTTCGTCACTCTCAGTTCTTGCCTTCCAGCCCACTCTGCCTCCATCCCCACCCCAGTCCCCTCTCGCATGCAAGGGCCAGGGGACCCAGCTCGGAAACCAGATGGACCTGGGTTTGAAACCCAGGTATGCTCTTTGTGAGCTGTGTGACCATGGATAAGTTACTTAACCTTTCTGAATGGCTCAGCTAAATGAAAACAGTAATTCCTACCTTGCAGGTGGCTGGGAGACAGTCATCAGATACCGTGGGTGGAGTGCCAGGCACAGTGGTTGGCACATGGCAGGTGTATATCGGAGCAGCTCCGTGCTCTTTAGGGTCTCCTCAAACCTGAGTCCGTGCCCTGCCTCCACTGCCCTCTCCTTGTGCTTCCTCCCTCATAGCACAGGGAAATCTCAGCCCCTGGCCATTCAACCTGGCCTTATGGTGGGTGCCAAGGGTGGGTCTTAGGCTTCTGTTGGCTCAGGGACTGATGGTCACTAAAGCTCTGACTCTGGAGCCAGGTTGGCTGTACATGAACTCTTACTCTGTCATTCACTAGCCGGGTGAACTTGAACAAGTTATTTAGCCTCTCCATGCCTCAGTTTTCCAATTTGCAAAACGGGAATAGTAGCAATAGTATTTTACCATAGCGCCGTTAATAAGGTTTAGTGACTTAATTACTGTGTTCAGAATCACGCCTAACACACACAGTAAGCACTGACCGTGGTAGTTATTTTTATTTATCATCCTTATGAGGAAGAGGACTATTGCCCTCTCTGTGGAACCTGCCTGTTGTGAGGCTGCAGGTTGACTTCTCCTGGGCTTGGGGCACCTCCAGGTTGCTCACAAGAGTAGAAGGAAAGGGGGCAGGATCTGAGTGGGTAGAAGAAGGCTACCCAGAACCTCGCTGAGGACCAGTCTGGACCATATCACTCTGTTCGGGAGCAAGCAGACCTTACAGTGGTCAGACCTCTGCCTGTCCCATCTGTGGGTGATGGGGCCTTCCTGTGACTTGCAGCTCTGAAAGGGCCTTCTGAGGCACCTGCAGGGGCAGATCCCCAGGGTCCAGGCTAGCTGCACAGGCAGCAGATACATGGGGGACAGGAGAGAGGGCAAAGGGGCACGTTAGCCCAGAAAACCCCTCTGCACGGACCAGCCCTCCTTCCCAAGCTGGCCAAGATCTCTGTCCTCCGGGGTCCCCGGGCCTGAAGTAGTGGGGTAGTGGGTGGCCGGGGAGGGGTGAGGGCCACTTCAGGCATCCCAGCGTGCAGGGTGAGCAGGCCGGGCTGAGTGGAGCCCAGAGGCCTCACTCCATGCCTCCAGGACTATGGCTCTGGGCCCGCCCTTCCCATGGCCCCGAGCCACACTCTGTGACACTGTCCTAGACCATCATGTATACAGGTGACAAATTGCCTACTGTGAGTACTCTGGCCCTTCAGTTCCCCTCTGTGGACCTCATTCTGCACATCTGAAAGAAGAGCAGGAGGGTCTAGGGGTCTGTGATTCAAGTTCATGGCTCATCATCTCAGCAAATAGACACAGCACGTCACTCCCCTGTTCTCTGCAGAAGAGGTCCCACGGCCCACCCACAGGTGCAGGCTGGGGGCAGTTTGGCTTTCTATGACCGTCCGACACCATCCATGACCTCAGGCTTAATGACAGACCAAGGCATAGCCTCAGCTCCTAGGCGCGGGCTGGCGGTGGGGGTCCTGGAACAACGTTGCAGCCCACACAGGGCCCCACAGGCTGTCACATGGTTTGGTGCTCTTTCTAAGGCTGGCCTGCATGATAATTTGCTTCAGCAAATAAATCCTTAAGTATTCCCCCTTTTATTTCCATGGACCCCACACCGTCGTCTCCAGCCAGCTGGCCTTTCAGGGCCACGATCCGGGGCCCAGTGAAGGGGAAGGTAACTGCAGCAGTACTAAGTAAGGCTAGATTCCCGGGGGCCCGAGATTTCTGGGCCGGCTGGTCTGCAACCACGCTGGGATGCTTGATGGATGGGAAGTGCCCAGTTTGTCGAGTCCTTGCTGAGCTTTGTGATAACTCATTATATTTCTTTCTTTACAAATTGCCCCATTAGTGCTCTCGAATTGAACAGAATCATAAAGCCAGGAGCACCCCAGCCTGAGCTGAGCCTGGGCGGTGAATTACCTGTGGCTGGAAGGCCTGCATTTGGGGGAGGAAGCTGGGGGCCCGCTGGCTGGAGCAGGCCCCGCATCCTGCAAGGGAAGTGGGTTTGTTTTCTTTAAACTCCAGAGAATAAAAGAGTTCTAACCAAGTCCTGCTGGATTTAAATAGCAAGATCTGCCTCACTGTTCATTGGCTTTCAAGCTGGGGGCTCTGATCCCTGTTTGAGGGGTTAAACTCTAACCCCATTAAGCCATTTATGGGAAGCTGACCACCAGGGAGGGAGGCGGCCCCTCTTCCTGCAGCCTTCCTAAAGCCCACAGGTTCTGAAATTGGTTGTCACTCTCAGTCAGAGGATTCTAAACAAGTAGGCGCTAATCCCCTCTGTTAAGGAGATACTTATTTTGTCTGAAAAACTTCAAAGAGCCCATGACAGACACTCAAAATCAAAATTAGCATTCCAATGAGGATTTAAAAAATAATAATTCTTACAGTTCTGCTGAGGAGAGGAGAGGGGAAGTGACTGGCCAGGAGGCTGGGGAAGGAGGGGCAGTGCCTTTCATCTGCCCACCCCGAGGGGCTCTGGGGATCTGCCCCTGCTGGCTGAGACGCTGAAGCCCCTCCACAAAGAGGCAAAGGCTGGGCCCTGGCCTGGGCCGTCCAGGGTGGGCAGGAATTGACAGCTGCCCCCAAGGATTGCACAGAGAAGCCCAAGGCTTAGGGAGGAAGATGGTTCCTGAGCTGCAGCTGAAGCCAGCCAACTGGACCCAGGGACGCCTCAGGGCTGCCTGCCTGAGGGCCACAGTGATGTTCCCCACTCTGATCCGGGACCTGCAGGAGTTCAGAGAGGCTGACAAGTGTCCTGGGGCAGCTCAGTGGGGTGGCAGGCCAGGCACCTGCCCACATCTTGGCCGCAGCCACTGCAGGATCCCAGCACTCCCAGCAGCCTCCCTTCCAGAACCCAGCGAGCCTCCTGCCACTCCCAGGCATGACCCCTCCCTTTGCTGGACCAGTTCCCCCAGCTCAGCCTCACCGTGGCCTGTCCCACCAGTCCAGGAATCCTCTCTAGTCCTCTTTTACCTGTCATGTGGGCATTTCCATCTCTCAAGGGACCCTCTTGTTCCAGATTCCAAATTCCCAGGCCATGAGGAACCCCATCTCCAGACAGGGCACTCTTCTCTCCCAATCTCTGTAGCCTCTTCCTGTCTGAAGTCTCCTGCAGGGTCTTCCTGGGCCTCCCTGGGCTTCTGGGCCAAATACACCCCTTGCTCTATTGGCTCCTGCTTGGGCTTCCCAGGAAGCCAGGGGGCAGCACCTATCCCCTCCCGTTCCCCTTGGCCAGGTTGACCAAAGTCTGTTTGGTGTTTTCCCCTGCAGGGAGGAACTAGCACATGAAGACTGTTAGTGCAGGGGTCATGGAAGTTCCAGGGACTCAGTGTTCCTCTACTCCCCTGGTACACACTGCTTTTCTGCATCACACCCCCACCCCAACCTGCCCCTACGAAGCTCTCTTTCATCTGCCTAGTCCTCACTAGCACCTCTGCTCTGCTCCAAGGCTGACCCAGAACCAGATTCTGTCTGCTCTTGGGATGCTTCCAGCCCAATGGGAGATCCAAGCAGCAGGACTAGTCCATCACGGTGTAAAAGGTGTGAGCATTTGACAGGGGGATCAGAGAAGTCCATCTGGGGGCTTCCCGAGCAGCTAGGTGCCAATGAGCTTCAGTAGAAAGTCACCAGGTGGAGGAAAGAACAGAGCCTTCCACTAGAGACAGCAGTGTGCAAGCGCGGGGAAGCCAGAGAAGATTGGGAATGAGACAGAACCCCGACTCTCAGTTCAGAGAAGCCCAGTACCCCTTCCTTATCCCTAGCCCGGGTCCCCAGGCTCTGGATGAAGAGAGAGAGACCTAGCTTCCTCTCGGCTCTCTGCATTGTGAAGACAGCTAGAAGTTGGCAGTTTGCAACCTGAAAGAAGGCTCTTTCATGCCAGCATGCCAACCATGCTGGCACCCTGACCTAGAACTCCCAGCCTCCAGAACTGTGATAAATACATTTTTGTTGCTTCTAAGACACCCAGGCTATGGTATTCTACGATAGCCGCCCAAACTGACTAAGACAGACTTTCTTGGGGCCAAATGCAAACCAGGCGTTGGGATAAAGCCCCCGACTCCAGCTTCTGTCCCTCCCACAGCCTTGCTGGATCCTGAGAGGGCCCAGAGTACTGAGATAGAAGACCACGGGCCGGGGCTAAAGACCAGCATTATGCGCTGGGTCTGCTGCTGACCTCCCTATGCACGGCCTTAGGTGGATCAGGACTGCACTGAACTTGGGGCCCCTCCTGGCCCTGCCCTCTCATCCTGTTGGCCATGCAGAGGGGCAGATATCTCCTTTTCCTGCTCCATGCCAGGCACCATGTTGTGCATGGGTGCGGCCTTTACCCAGAGGAGCTTGCAGTCAGGATGGGACAAACATCCACACAGTGTGGCAAGGTCTACCCGGGGAAGCACATGGCACTGTGGAGGCATTGAGGACAGGGTTTCAGGGGGAGAAGGGAACTAGGTCTGGGAAGAGGGGAAGAAAACCTGCTCGGAGGCCCCCTTCTGCAGCTGCGACCCACCCAGCTTCTCAAAATCCCGGGACCCCAGCTATCCCTGATGTGAACAGCCCAGGTGAGGAGAGCCAGCTAAGGAAGCATGACCCCAGCCCTGCCCACAGGCCTGCTGGGCAGGCAAAGCCCAGTCTTGGTGGTGGCTGCTGCTGTGTCCTCCTCAGCAGAGCCCCAAGGGGCCTAGCCTCAGCTCTTCCCCATTTCCTGCAGGCATTCCAGACTTCTTTTGGGCTAAACTGAGTCTGCCTATGGGCCAAGCTCGGGCAGGAGAGGAGGACTGAGTCCTGCCTGCCAGAAGCTAGGAAGTGACAGCCCAAGGTAGGAGCTGGCCTGCCTCCTGGGCCAAGGTTGGGTGGTAGCCTGTAGGGCCTGTGGGGCCTCCACTCTGCAGTCAGGGCTTATCTGCCTCTTGCCCCCACCTGGCCACTAAGCCTGATGCTGGTAATGAGCATCTCTTACACCACCGTGGCTCAGAGGAGGCCTCCTGGCAGCCTGGCCTTGTTCTCATTGTCCTGCTCCAGCCCAAATGCACCAGGCCCAGGCCTCAATCATGATCAATGGGCCGAGGATGTGCTGACAAGGCACTTTCATCTTTTCTCAAGGCCGGTGTTTGAACTTCTCCGAGCAAGCGGCCTTCCCAAACGGGCCTGTCTTCTAAGAAGGCGGCCAATCTCCTTTCCCTTGCTTCCTAAGCAGGCTGATCCTGAGAGTTATTGAGGCACAAAAAAGGAGACGTTCAAAGGCAAATCTAAATTACCGTCCTCTTCAAACTGGGGAAAAGTCTTATTAAGTCACCTGCATGTGAATCCCGGCCTATTTCTGTCTGCAGACCTTTCTTCCTTTGTGCCACATAAATGGACACATCTTATTGATTTTCTTTCAACCTGGATCACCTCCATGGCTGTGAATATGGGCAGACAAATCCCACTTCTTCCTCGCCTGTGGGGCTGAGGAAGAATGGGGGTGGCAGCCACGCGGGCCCAGCATGCCGGGGAGGTGCCGCACCCCTCCTCACCGCCCCTGGGTGCCTTTCCACGGGCCTCAGCAGAGCTCCTGAGAGCCAGCTCTTTCCTCAGGGGCGCCAGGGGAGGCCCCGTGGGCCTGGGGAGCTGGCAGATGGGGCCTGGCCAGCCCTTCCTGGGTAGGAGGGCAACTCCGGGGACCCCTGAACTTGCCCACCTCTGCCCTCAGCCTGTTCTCTCGTTTTCTGTGTCTCTGCTCAACCTCTGTGATTCTTCCACCCCCAAGCCCTTGCCACTTTGGTCCCACCATTCCAGCCCTGACCTCCTTGCGGAACAGGCCACACATGCTTCTACCTCAGGGCCTTGGCAGTGCTGTTCCCACGGTCAGAAACTTCTTCCCCCAGACATCCTCAAGTCCCCTTTCCTCACCTCCTTCAAGTGTCGGCTCAAATGTCAACTTTTCAGGGAAGCTTTCTTGGCCACCCCACTCAAAATGGCGCTCCCCCCACCCATACTGCCCAGATCCCTCCCACGTTTTATTTTTCCACACAGCACTTATTACAACTGACATATTCTGTGTTTTGCTTGCTTTTTTTTTATCTCCCCCATTAAAATCTAAACTCCGTGTCAACAGAAATTTTCGTAGAACAGGCCCCTGCGTGAGGGTGTTTCACCCCATCAGACCCAGCTGGCCAACGTCCTCCAGGCCCTCAGCTGCCATCTACAAGCCCTTCCCAGAGGATGGATCCTCCTGTGGGGACCCCAGGGCTGCTGCCCACCTCCCTCATTATACCTCTAAACTGGGCGAGTTGGTGTACTAATTACTATGCACTATGGTCTCAATGTTTGTGTCCCCCACCCCCAATTCATATATGGAATTTCTAATTCCCAGGGTGACGGTATTAGGAAATGGGGCCTTTGGGAAGTGGTTATACAAGAGCTTCCTTGCCCCTTGTATTGTGTGAGGGCACAATGAGTGAGTCAGCCGTCTCTAACATGGAAAAGGGCCTTCACTGGAACCCAACTGTGCTGGCACCCTGATCTTGACCTTCCAGCCTCCAGAACCAAGAGAAATACATGTCTGTAGTTTATAAGCCACCCAGTCTTTGGTACTTGGTATAGCAGCCTAAGTGGGCTAAAACACTGCATAAACCACCCCGGCTGGCTGACGGGAGCCCCGGAGCTAGGGTTGGCTCTCCCGGCATGGGTCCCAGCGTGACTCTCCTTTTATCTCCTGACCTGTTTTCCCACATGCAACATGGAACCTGAAGACCCCTCTGTAGGCCTGATAATCAGAGCCCCTGGCCCATTCTGGGGTAAATCAGAACCAGCAGCTGGAGGCACTTAGACTGATCTAGGCTCAGTTCTCATCTTTGGGCTGCTCCAGGCCAGGCAGGTAGGTTGAGAGGCTGGGATGGAGTAGAACATTGGGGCCAGGCCCAGAAGGTTCAGGTAAGAGTGTGGCAGTGAGGGAGACACCCCAAGTCATGATTTCATCCCTCCCCCACCGTTCTCGGACCCCAAATGAACCACAGGCAGGCATTCAGGCTGTGAGGATTAGAAGGCCACCAAACCTGACCTCAGTCCTCAAGAAGACTTTACCAATCAGTTCTTCATGTTTGGGGTGGGGGTGAGGGGGGATTGGCCAGGAGTCTCTGACTCGGGACCCATAACCCCGTGATTTTCCCTTCTCCTATTTTAAATGTGCTGAACAGAATCCTGGTCATGAGCTCAGCCCCAAGGCTGACCCTGTCGCTGACACTGACCTTGCTGCCAGGCCCGGCCCAGACACCTCCTGCCCCAGTGGACATGCTACCCCCCAGGGCTGCCAGCCTTCTTGCTGAGCTGAGCTGCAGGGAGCATGGCTGCCTCCCCACATTCATCTCCACCAGATTTCAGTCACCGGCCACGCGTGTGGCAGCTCCACCCACAGTGACCCTCCAGTCTCCAAGAGGCCTGTTCCTCTCCGTTAGGCCAATCGGTGATTCTTACCTGTCTGGTCTGCCTAGCCGTGACACCAGATACAGCTCCTCCCCCATCCTCCCTCATCTTGACTGAAGTGTGGTCCTCCTCTCCCCAGGATGCCTGCAGTCACTTCCAAACTGGCCTCCCTGATCCTGACCCTAAACCTTGGTGTCACTGGGCTAGGAGGCTGGGGTCCGGCACACAGCTGCCAATGATCTTTCTTTAAAAATCTGGTCCTTTATCTCCCTCTTGGAAAGCTTGCATTGCCCCAGGGCCCCCACTAGGCCACAAACTTTAAGAAGGCACTCACTCTCAGGGCTGTGCAAGTGCAGAGTCATTCTTAAAAAGCAGTGCTTCTGTAAATCTTGTGCCAAAGGGGCCCTGCTGGACTCGCCCTAGACTCAGCCCTGCATCACCCTTAAATCCAGATAAACTCCACATTCCTTCACTTGGCTCAAGGCGCCACCACACCCCAGCCCCAACCCTCTCCTGCCTTGTCTCCTACCCAATCCCCAATGCCCCTGTACCTCACCACAACAAAGGACCTGGGATCATTCACCTAGAGGCTCCCCCACTTCTGGGTTCCTGTACCCTCTCCCCTCCTGGGCCTGTCTCCTCTTGCTCTTCCAGGCTTCACTTGGCTGTCACCTTTTCCAGGTAAGCCTCTTTGGCCAGGGTGGGCAAGGGGTCTCCTCTCTCCCAGGGACCCATGGGAGGAGCACACGGCACTAATCCCATTGTACTACCTTTGCCCATTTATGCGTCCCTCACTCCCAACGGGCTGACTCATCTTTGAGGGCCAGAACAATGTCTGGTTTCTCTCCTTTTCCAGCTCAGGGCCTGGCCCAGAGTAAGCCAGTACATGTCAGATGGATGAAAGACTAACCCACAAGTGCGCAGGCTCATCAAAGAACGGGCTGTCAGCCCCGGCCCCAGCACATGAGCCCCACTGAGAAACCCCATGCGTCTGCTTGCTGGGGAGAAGCAGACAGACAGATGGAAGCAAGTGAGGCCTAGGAATTCTTTGGGGAAGGAAGCTCATTTCCAAACGGTAGGCATACAGGCTATGGGAAGACAAAAAAATTTCTCAAAATTAAACCAAAGGAGGGGTTTGGGGAGCGACGGGGCTCCGAGGGATTTATTAATGCACGCCTCCGAGTGATTCTTCCTTCTGCAATCCAGGCACTAGGTTAGCACTGACTTCCAAATTATATTTAATTGGACAATTATTCAAACTGAAAAACCTGCACAGAAAACGAAGGCGGTCCTTAATAAACACCTTGTCTCCTCAGCCCCAAACAGGCAAGTCGTTTACTGACCCAAGAGGCACAATTTTGTCTTTGGTAAATTTATTTTGAAGTAATTGCCGACTCCAGGAGTAACCATTTTTCAAAGGGAAACTTGGCTCTAGCCAGCAGAATAATAAATTGTTCCCTGACCCGTGTGAAGCCTAATCCCATTAGAAGGATGTGCGCTTAGAGGGTGGACGGTGGAGGGCGGCGCACGGGGAGGGCTGGCCCTGCGCACAGCACCATCACCGGGTCTGGCGGATGGGAGGCTCCCGGGATGTCCGGGGCACAACCACCGGGAGGAGCCCATACTTTCTCTACAGGAGCAGCCGCAGGGCTGGGCCGGGATGTGTTACCCGGCCACGCTCGCCACTGTCCGGGAGAGAAGGCTCCAGCCTCGCCGGGGCAAGGGGGTGGGGGCGGCCCTGGGCACCGCCCCACTAGGCTTGATTGCAGCCCGGGAGCCAGGCCTCTTCCAGCATCACCTCCCCCGACCCTGCCACCCCACCCCACCCCACTGCGGGGACAGCCCATATTTCCGCTCTGCGGCCCGGCCCGGGTGCCCCCAGCCAAACCGCCCCCTCCCCACCGGCCAGCGGGGTTGTGCGGAGGAGCCAGCAGGGCAGGCGGACCTTCCCAGCCGAAGGCGCGCACGCGCGGGCCGCACCTTGTTGAGCAGCTGAGGGCCTTGGGGAACCTGCTTTAATGAATAGAAGTACGTTTATAAATAGCATATCCATATGCAGATGAGCACCTCCAACAGCCTGGAAACAGAGTAGTCTCTGATCGCTTCCTTTTAAGCAAATACAGTTTATAAAAACTGGGGTCTTTTTTCAGGAGAGAAACGAAGGGACTTTCCTTGATTTGCCAAGGGATTCCAACTTGGTTTCCTTGAAGAACAAGGTCCCTCCCTTCCATGAATAGTGTACCTCGGTGCCCTCAAATCTGTCTTTGGCCTACTTGGTAACTACCACAGGTCTTTGTTCTTACGGCGGATGCATCCGGGTGCCTACTACAGTGCCTGCCCTGAGGTGGTGTTCAAGAAAATATTGTTCATAGCTATGACTCCTGGAGAACCCGTCCTCTGGAGAAGCCTCATCAGTTCCTTCGTGCAGCCTTTCTCCAGACCTTGAGCAAAGTAAAGTTCACAGGACATCAGTTGGAAAGACCCTCAAATGTGATCAATTATCCTCTTCCCTCTTTTTCTGGTCAGAGAGACAAACTTTGAGAGGCTGAACAGTGTCCCAACTTCGGAACAGATCCCAGGCTGAAGCAGAGGTGGAACCTGGGTCTCTCCTGCATCCAGGCCACCTCCCAACACCAGCCTGGCTCCACTCGGAGTGGTAACACAATCAAAAGAGCCCTAGCAGTGAGCAGGTCCTCCCAGAGCACCTCTGGCTACCCACGGCTTCTTACAAAGAAACCGAGGCTCCCAGAGTGAGACCCCAGGTAATACTTTGAGGGGGCTTTTCCCAAGCTCTTAGGCACTAATATGCAGCCTATGAGTTAGGGCCAGGTGCCCTGTCAGCACCTTTGGTCCTCTGGGGAGCCACAGGGCTTGGGCCCCTGTATCCAGCAAGGCCACGTCATCAGAGGACAGCAACCCCACAGGGCACGGAGGCTGCTTCTGTTTGGTTCTAATTCTTCATTCAACTGCCCCGGCTCATCACAGGGAGTTTCTGGGGCACCCCGGCCCAGAAACCCCATACCACTCCCATCGTCTCCCTGAAACCTTCTGCCTTGCTTGTGCCCCTGTGCTCCCAGAGCAACTGTCCACATGCCCACAGTCACACCCCCGCCCGCCAACTTCCTTCTTGATTTTGTGACTGTGGCCTCACCTTCTGCCTTAAAATAATAAATACATTGTTGAGCAAGAACAACCTGAGGCCCACAGCCGGAAAAGCGGAGGCATTTAGCCTATGGAAGACCAGATTCAAGGAGAATGTATCCAGAGAGGGCTGTGGGGGAAGCACTGGAACATTCGGGGTTAGGAGGACGAGCCCGAAAGTCTGAGGTCTGTGAGCCATGCCCCTCTTTTAACCAACTATGTGGGTTATGAAAGTCATATGACCTTCACAGGTCGTTTCCTTATCTGGAAAATGGAATGGTAAGTAGAGCCTAGATGGTTAAGTTGTGTCATTATGAGATCTAACGTTTTTGGAGCACTTGCTGTGGCTATTCTAAACACTTTACATTCACACGCTCACTTGATCTGCACTGCAAGCCTGTGAGGTAGATATTATCTCCCCATTTTATAGATTAGGAAATTGAGACACAGAGAGGTTAAGTTTCTCGCCCAAGGACACACAGCTAGCAGGCATTCCTCCAATGCATATAATAGACCTGGCATATTATAAGAACTCTATATTTATAATTACTATTATTTAAAAAAAATTTAAATGTTTATTTATTATTATTGAGGGACAGAGAGAGACAGAGCATGGCATGGGAGGGACAGAGAGAGGGGAGACACAGAATCCGAAGCAGGCTCCAGACTCTTGAGCTGTCAGCACAGAGCCTGACGTGGGGCTCGAACTCACTGCGAGATCGTGACCTGAGCCAAAGTTGGAGGCTTAACTGACTGAGCCACCCAGGCGCCCCTATAATTGCTATTATTCAGACTTGATTTTCCCTCTTGTACCAGTCCAAAAAGCAGAATGACGGCCACTGAGGCGAATCAAGGGAGCGAGTGGTGTGCCAGAGAACGTGAACGGAGCAGGACTGTGGGGGCAAGAACTGCCTCTGATACTCCTGATGGAAACATTAAGGTGCATCCCTATGTAAGCATTTGCATCCAAGATTTACACAAGAGCCAAGAAATATACTGGGAAACCCTTGAATTCAGACCACATGCATCCTTTATATGGGCTCCGGGGCCCTGACAGAGAACAGAGAATAGGCCCCAGGTGACAGCTCATCCAAAGGGGGATAGTGGCTGATGTGGTGGACAAACCCAGCCAGGTCAGAGCCCCCCAGCAGGAAAGTGGGGTATGACCCTGCAGCTGGAGGGGCAGGCCATCCTGGGAGCACATGTAAGCTGTGCCCTGAGGGAGGAAATCACAGACTGTACCCTGAAGGCCGAGCTACCCAGCTGTGGGACCTCCAACTGGGCGTGACATGGAGGAGAGGCACCCCCCGGCTTTGAAAGGGAGACCCTGAAGACACAGGTGTCTTCTGCCATGTGACTGGCAGTAGAGGAGGAAGCAAATGCCTGGTACAATGAACTCCAACGTGGTGGTGGTGGCAGGAGCAGTTAACAGTGGAAGGTTGGCCGGGATTCTGGCTCAGTTGGCTGCCCCTGTGCGTACAAATCATGTAAGGTACTTCTGGCAATCACCCAAAACACTTGGGAAACGAAGGTCTGCGGAGACCTGAACTGGGGCCGGGGCCATGGAGATTCAAATGTTTCGCTAAGGCCTGAGCCATACAGGTCACATAAGGATGAACTTGCTGATTTCAGAGGGTCTGACAACAAACTAAGCAGACTAGAGTGGGAATGAGCTCCCCATCCCTAAGAGTATGCGAGTGGAGGCTAAACCACTATCTGCCAGGGATGCCGCAGAAAGCCTCCCTCTGCTGTCCTGAGAGGGGTGAGATGAGCCTTCCTGATTCCTCGTTCCTTTTTCTATTTGCTTCTCCCTCTTTTCCCCTCCCCCACTCAGATATGCCCAATTTCCACCTAACGCTCTTCCTGAAGGTTCATTGCTCACACTATCAGGCACACATATGCCCACAGAGCACAAAAAAAAAAAATGATAGTAAAGATGAGCTAACACTTACATACGGGTATTGGGTGCCACAACTTTGCAGGTACTGACTCACAGCCTCATGACAGGTGAACTGAGTATTGTTATCCCCATTTTACAGATGGGGAAACTGAGGCCCAGCCAGGCCTGATACCTGTGGTATCAGGTGGCCTAGCCCCTGGTCCACATGCTTAGCCCCCATTCTATGCTGCCTCCCACCACACAGCACACCCATGAGTCCTTCATGGCTGGGCTGAAGCCTAAAGACCTGGGTGAAGCCCAGCCCAGAGGAGGAGCCATCAGGAATACCCTCTTCTTGGGGACAAGAAGATCCCTGTGGTCCTGGCTGGGCGGCCTCCTCTTGTTGGACACAGCGTCTGTGGACCCTCTGTAAGGTGTGTCAGGGGGACTGTCTCAGTAAGATGGGTCCCAATCTTCCTTAAGGAGGGAGGCAGACACCAAAGCACAGAGAGGTTTTAGCCACCACCTCAGAGGGCATCGGACTGTAGCTGGGCACCTGCCCTGTCAGGGCTCTGGGAACCTGTTTCTGTCTGTGCTGTGGTTTCTGCTGCTGTCTGCAGGAAAGCCCTCAGAGTAGACTGAGCTGGGGGTCTTGCTGGGGGCAGGGATGAAAGCAGAAGTTGTAGAAACAGAAGGTCTGTCCCTCCATGGGGAAGGGATGAAGGCTTAAGCCCCTGAGGGAGGCCCTAGAGAAGAGTGGCTGCACCCTGGGGCAGGCCCTAAGGGGTCAGGCCAGGCCCTGAGGTGCCCTCCCGATCACAGTTCAGGGGGCTGCTTTCATTGCTCACTCCTGGCCTCTCAGCTGCCGCCTCTAACCTGATAATCCCCTCACCCAATGGCCCCATCCTCTCTGCTGCTCCAGACTGATTCCAGAACACAGTTGTGCCCATGCCTTGCCCCTGGTAAGAGCCTTCTGGTGGCTTCTTAGCACCAGAGGGCAGAGCCCAACACTCCCCACCTTGGGAGATGTGGTTTCATCTCCCACCACACACCCTCTCCCTGCCTGGGCCCCAGTCACCTCGCATCCTTACCATTCCTCCAAAGGCGACCCGAATTACAAACACAGGCTGTACCCTCAGCTTTGAATGCCCTTCCATGCTCTTCTTCCCCACAGGAGGTTGTATTAATCCTTCAAAGCTGCAACCCATGACCTCTTCTTCCATGCAGCCCATTCCGGTCCCCTTTCTTCCTGTCTTGAGCACCCAAGCAAGACATAAAAACACCAGCAACCCCCTCAGTCCGCCCTATTGCAACAGCTTTATACTTTTACAACTTTCATCCTTCCAACGTGTGAGGTAAATACTGTACTGGATCAGCCCCAGTTCACAGATTAGAAGACTGAGCACAGATAGTTAAATAACGTGTCCAGGGTCACACAGCTAGGAAGGACTGGAGCCGGTAATTCAAACCTAGACAATCTGGTTCCAGAGTCTTAACCATTATTTTATTCTCACTGGTTTGGGTGTCAGCCACAGGCTCTGTTTCCCTCTAGGGTGGGGAGAGGAGTCCTCAGGTCCTACACACCCCTTTGGCTGGGAGTCAGATCCCACAGCTGGCTGACGCCTCTGGGATTGGAGGCCTCTGATCCCTCTCACCTAGCATCTTGTCACATCTCCCATGTGCCTCTGGGCTGCCTGGTAAAGACACCCAGGTTAGCATGACAATCCCCAAATCAGCTCAGGGTCCACAGGAAAAGGGCCCATCCAGAGATTCCCCCCTCCAAACCTCTCTCTGCCCCACCTCCACCCTCCACCACATTGGGCTTCAGAGAAAGGTGAGTTTGGAGCCCCAGGATTCCAGGCATCTCCAGAGCTTCCCTAAGACAACTTGCAGAGTCCCGCTATAGTCCAAATTCCAGCTGTTGACAATCCCAACCTTCTAATCTTCACATCACTTAGAAAGTTCTGGCTAATATTAGTCATAAGACCACTGTGTCTATATCTGTGCTTATTAAAGGCTGGCAAATCTTATGCAAACAGAAGATAATGCGTGCAGGGCCTGGCCCAGAGAAGACACCACGAAACTTTCTTCTCCCTTCCTTCTAATGTCCCTCTCTCCCTTCCTTCCTTCCAAAAATATGTTTTGAGCACTTATTGGAGAAAGGCCTATGCTGGATGCTGGAGAAATGTTGACAGAATACTGATCTTCATAGAGTTAACAGTCTAGTGAGAGAGATGGTCCAGAAAACCCATCCATAGCCTGTGGTTTGAGAGCATGGACAGAGGGCAGCCCAGGGAGTTAGGGGCACGGCCCCCACCTAGAAAGCTCGCGTATGTGTGACAGGCTTGGGTGATCAGAAGGGGCCTGTGGGCCAAGCTGAGCAGCTTGGACTCCACTCAGAGGCTGAAGGTTCTACATGAGGGGTTCACCATGAGAGGGAGCTTCAGCAGTGTCACTCCGGCAGAAGAGGTAGAGTGTGAGACTGGGGCAGGGAGATGAGAAGGACAATTCAGATGGTCAGGAGCAAGGTGACGCTGACCCGGCTTAGGAGAGTGGCAGTGGGGATGGAGATAAATGATATTTTAACAGTACTTAGTTGGTCACAGTTAACCACAGCTTCCGGGTATGGAGTGACACCAGTGGCCTAGGTGTTGGATCTTTGTGCCTCACACCCAGTTTCTCCATCCTTATAGGAGCCCCCCAGGGAGGTCCTTTAGGCCACATCCAGGGCAGAAAGCAGATGGCACCCCTGAGGCACAGGGCTGGGTGGGGCAGGCAGGCCTGGAGTGTCCAACACAGGGTCGGCCAGAGGGCTGGGACACTGAGTATGGAGGAAGAGTCGTCAAGGGTGACACGGGTCTCTGGCAGCTGGTGGTGAGATGCTCTGAGACAGAGTCCAAGACCAGGGAGGGCTGGATGGGAGTGTGGGAAGGGCCCTGCTTCCACCCTGAGGCTCCCACGTGGTCAGCACTGGCTCTGTGCCCCAGGCGACATGCCTCTTCTTATCCTTTGTTTCTAAAACAAAGGACTTACCAGCGACTTGAAATGGCCTCATGTTCCCCCATCCCAGCTCTCACCTTTCTTGCTGCCAGCATTCTAGGCCAGGCACATGGCCCCTTGGAGAACCTTCTTTCATGGGGGGTGGCATTTTAGGGAACATGAGCTATTTGGGGACAGTAAGGGACAGGCTGGGAAGCCAGAAAGAATTGAGTCGGGCAAGCACAAAGCTGCAAAATGTTATACATTCAGATGTGCAAAATCACAGACCTTTATTTTCTATTATTTACCTCACTTTGCTGTTGAGCTCGAATGCCCCCAGATGACTGGGAGGGGAGTGTGGGAGATCCTTTAGCTAACCAGTTAAAGATAGCTCAGCCTTTTCCAGCTTGAAAGTCTCTTTCAGGTTAACACAACGACTTTTTCATAAATACCCCGTCTTTCAGAATCAAGCTGTAACAACTGTTTCTCTCCCCTGTCAGTATATCTTGAGTCTACTCCTTTCTTCCCAAGATGGCTGCTGGCTGCTGAGGGCAGCTGCCCTCATGGTGGCAGGGGAAGGCCAACAGGCCCACATGCTACAGAAGATGGATGTCACTGCTCAAACAGGCAAGCAAATGCACCTTTCCTCTGCCTTTTTGTTCTCTTCAGGCTCTCAACCCATCTGAAGATGCTCGTCCACATAGGTGGGGAGAGGGCGAGTTTTACTTGGTCTACCAACTGAGATACTTATCTCTTCTGGAAGTGTCCTTACAGACACACCCAGAAGTAATATTTTTACCTGCCTTCTGGACAGCCATTGGTTCAGTCAAGTGAATACGTAAAATTAACCATCACACGGGCATTGGCCAACGACCAGCAGGGGCTGGAATATGAAAGCCCAGCTCCCCTGCCCCTGCTCAGGACAACTAGGAAGCAGTATTTCACTCCAGGGTTCCTCATGCAGAACTGAACTGGACTGACACTACCCTCTGGGGAACTGAAATTGTTTTAAATCTCTGCCTCATCCCCTGATGCACCAGCTTGGCTTTTCCCTTCTCTTCCCCCTGCCCACTCCTTCCAGGCTTCTCCTGGGAACACCTCATTAAAAACCACTTAAACATACATCCTCATCTCGGGGTCTGCTACCAAGAGCCCAGCCTTGAAGCAACATATGCCCCACAGAGCTGTAAGCATGCAAACTAAGCGCACCAGCTATTTATTGAGCACCTGTCGTGTGCATTGTATTTCACGTGCCTTATCTCACTTAATCCTCAGAACCCAACTGCCAGATGGGACATGTTATTGTTCCCAATGTACAGATGAGGACACCAAGGCTTAGAGCATCATTTGACTTGCTGAAAGCCACCCAGCTGGGGAGTGGTGGAGCAGGATTTAGATCCAGGACTGTGGGACTCCACGGCCTGTGCGCTACCCTCCCAATGTCCACCCTACCCCAGGATGTACAGTGAGTGAACGTAGCCCAGAGGCCCATGGCAGGAGGTAAGGCAGTTAGTGTGAGGGAAGAACAAGATCCTTTTTGGAGAAATCGTGGTAGAGCAAAACAGAACGAGCTCAAAGTGGGGATAGGTGTGGAGAAGCAGACCCATACCTGGATTTTAAAAAAAATTTTTTTCATGTTTATTTATTTTTGACAGAGAGAGAGAGCGCGCGCAGGGGAGGGGCAGAGAGAGAGGGAGACACAGAATCCAAAGCAGGCTCCAGGCTCTGAGCTGTCAGCACAGAGCCTGACGTGGGGCTTGAACTCACGGACTGTGAGATCATGACCTGAGCCGAAGTCGAACGCTCAACCGACTGAGCCACCCAGGCGCCCCAGCCCCATACCTGGATTAAGACATGGGATTGGAAAGAGGCTGGTCTGAGCTGACCCACAGGCATGTGCACCTGCCATAGTGACACAGAAACACCAGGGAAGCTTAGGGGGTTACAGCTCACATCTCACCGTTCCCTTGTGGGGACTCTGGTCGGCTCCATGCTGCTCTCCTGGCTACAGACACCTTATCTTGTACCGTAAGACTTCTAGCATGGCTCTGGTCTTTAGGAAGGAAGGGATCCGCCCAGAGTAGGAAGGATTGGCTCACAGAGGCTGTGGGTTGAGCTTGGAGACACAACCCCTATGGGACAAGTTTTTTGTTTTTTTTTTTGTTTTTTTTTTAGTTTATTTATTTTGAGAGAGAGAGAGAGAGAATGGGCAGGATAGGGGCAGAGAGAGAGGGGGACAGAGGGCCCGAAGTGGTCTCTGCACTGACAGTAGAGAACCCTATGTAGGGCTCAAACTCAGGAACCATGAAATCATGACCTCAGCCAACCAACTGAGCCACCCAGGTGCCCCAGGGACAAGTTTTGATCTCAACTGGAGGGAGGGATCACCCTGACCTAGCTGCTGATGAGGGAGGTGGGGGAAGGGCATGGGCCTCCCCTGTACCAGGTGGGTCAGCAGGGGAGGGCAAAGACAGGAGTGGCCCACATCTGGGACCTGTCACACAGCAGTTTTTGCCTAAGCCCTGGGAGCCTGCGGGGTGGCTTTAAGTCAAGTGCGGCCAATCAGGAATCCAAAGTTCCGCTTCCTGAGATCTGGAGCCAAGCTTCTGCTTGATCTGGGGACAGGGTTTGCAGCTAAATGGCAGGTGTGGGCTGGTGGTCATGCTGTGTGCAGGGAGGGAGAAAGAAGAGGAAATCCAAGAATCACTATCCTTCGGAGATGGCACCGTACTGCTCACACCAGTATCAGTGTAAGCGACTGGGCCACTAGCCCCCCACACCCTTTGTCTCCAGAAATAGTTGGGACAGAACGCGCCTGGCTCTGAGATGATGGCAGGAGATACAGAGCACTAGGCTGGAAACAAAAGAAGGAAATCCCTGGATATTCCCTGAGGGAAGCTGCAGGAGACCCTAGGTTGACATGCCTGGTCCTATCTTCTGTCTGGGCCCCCAGACAGGATGATGAGCAAACAAGTATCTCTCAGACAAGGAACCCCCACAGTCTGATGCCTATGTGACCCCCAGCTGTACCCCCATCCAGGACAAAATGCCTTCCCCCTGAAACCAAATTCCAGTTCTATTCCCTGATCCGAGCCCCTCTCCTATACTCAGATGGAAGTGTCACTTGACCCCTGACCTGAATCCAGGCTTACTTCAAACCTACCCTGACTGAACCCAGACTTCACTGTCAATCCCCCTCTTACCCTGCTCTTACCTTTAACATCCGCTGCAACCTTGGCTGTGACTTGGCTGCACGCTCGTGTGTATCCAGGGCCACAGTTCCGTTCATTCAGGAGGACTGTGCTGGCCACCTGGTGGCTGCTGGCCTCTGTCTGCCTTGCTCTGAGGGACAGAGGGGACCCCTTAGAATGGCTGGGCTCTGAATGGCTCTGGCCATCCCTCAGCAGTGACATCTGAGCTCTGGTGTCATCAGCATCATGGGAGGGATTCACCGATTTCCCTGCCTGTCACTTTACCATAATTTCAAAGGCATGGTAAGCTGATTCCATCTCACAACACCATGTGACTCCATCTCGGTCTCCAAAGGCTTCCTTGGGGCCAGGACCCAGAAGAGATGGCCCACGAGTGTGATTATTTGTAGACATGCTCTGCCAGGCCCCTCTGCCCTGGCCCCGGCACCACTCCTGGCTCATCTGAGGCCTGATGGTCCCAGGAGCAACTTCCTGGAGCCTGAAGGAGGCAGGTGAAGCAAATGCCACCAGGAGGCCCTGCCAAGCTGTGCCTTCAGCCCCTCTGCAAGATGACAGAAATCCTAAAAACCCCAGAGTTGCTCAGGCTGGAGGGCTGTAAGCAGGGCCTGTGGCCTCTCTTCGTCCATCACCTTCACCATTTGCAACTGTCCCGACTGACTGAGCATGTGCTCAGTCTACCCCGCAGCCAGGGGCGAAGCTGGTGGGCAGTGGCTGCGTGGGCCGCTCTAGAGCTGGGCACTGGGGAAGAGCGGTTCAGAAAGAAGCCCGCAGGTTAACAGGGAGGAGGGATGCTGTGGCTGGAGCCTGGCAGGATTACCCCCAGGGGACTGAAACTATCGAAGGCACAGCCCACCCAGAAGACTGATGTTAACTGGCGCCCTAGGGGCTGAGCCCTGGACTCAGAGGCAGAACCCTGCCAGGAGATGGAGAAGGGTTTCCAGACCTGGGACCTCAGCCGGTGGGGTTGTTTGGCGGTGTAGCCCTGAGGTGCAGGGTGAGTGTTCGAGTCCCCCTCCCCCCATCCACAGCCTCAAGACATGCTTTCCCAGGGCCCCCATGCCCGGGGAGGCCAGATGCTCCAGCCTGGCACAAGGAGAGAGGAAAGTAGGGTATTGTTGGGAAGGTTTCATCTCTCAGTATAGCTTTCTAACCATCACAGCATCCAATTTAAAAGAAAATCTAAAAAGAGGACATCACATCAACTCTCTGATTATTTGTGGGCTGTGAAGACTGCCTGTAAAACCTCCCCGGTAATTAAGTAGAATGACTCCATTTTGCCACATAAGTATGGTTATTGCTCCTGGGTGGCTGCAATGAATATAAAAGCAGCTTAAGGAAGCCATCATCAAGGCGTAATGAGTTTTTAAATATTAATTAATATGTTAATAATCATTCTAGGTTGAGGGTGAGATTGTGGTACCATCAGAAACGGTTTCTGCCAGGGACTCAGGAGTGCCTGCCTCCTACCCGGCACACCCTCTTCCTGGAGGGCTTCCTGAGGGAGCAGTAGTGGAATGGAGATCAGAGCCCTGCTTTATTACTAGCGCTGTGATGCCTGGGCCCCCGTGCAGCGCTCTGAGCGACTGGTCCGGAGCACATGGAACATCATGCAAGGTCTTCAGTGGGGGCCTGTCACATCCCCAAATGGAAATGTGGCATCAGCACCCCGGGAGGGCCCGTGGAGCGAGAGAGATGCCCCGGGAGAGCCCCTGGTCCACTGCCCTCCCAGGACGTGGAACCAGAAGGGATGAGCGGAGAGGTGGCCACAGGACTCAGGGCCCGTGCCCTGCCTGGATGGGCAAGATACCACCATGAACCTGAGTGGGGTCCAGTAAGGCTGGTCCACTCAGGCCCAGTCACTGCCTTAGATTCTGACCTCCTTTGGAAGGAGCTGGGAGGACAGTGTTCAGAGGAAGTTCTCGCGTGGGAAGAGGAAAGGGAGCTTGAAGCACTTCCTTCCCCACGGCCACCCAGTTTTCGTTCTTGAACCTTCTGGCCTGCCTAGCAGGGGCATGGCTGCCTGCTGCTGGGGCCAATCCGCAGCTCATGGATACAGCCTGTTCCTAGCTAGCTCAGGCCCATCCATCAATACCGACTGGAAATCTGCAGCCCCCAGAAGCCTCTGAATAGGTTAGAACAGGGTGTTAAATGATTAACCCAAGGCTGTCCTACACACTTATGCCAAAAATTCACCCTCCTTTCTATTTCGCCACCTTAAGTTATAACCAGGCTTCCTGTCCCGGCTAGTTCAACCGAGGGCTACACAAGGACCACCACAGACAGCATATGCCTGGGCAGCAGTAGAAAAATTCCCCTAATCTGAACCTCATACCCTTCTCCCATCATTAAGTTCTTACAGAGAAATTAATGTCCCAAATGAAATCCCTTTCCATATGTTAATCCATCTCCAAAACTCTCCCTTCCCTGTTGCTTTTCAGCAACAGAAGGGGCTTTCCTTGGAAGCCTGGGGGAGGGGCACCTAGGGTACTTCTTTACCCCTGCAGCCTGGACCAAATTCCTCTGGAGTGGTTTGCAAAGTTTCATAGAGCTAATTTGAACTCTCTCATCTGTGCCCTTTTCCTTAAAACTCCAAATAGAACAGCCACAGCTCTAAATCCAGGCTATTTGGAAGCAAATGTGGCCACTTTAGCAATAAATAACATTCCCCAAGCCAAGTGAAGGTCTAACATTTCTGCCGGCAGCCATGGACCACAGGCAGATGTTGGAGCCCCAGGTTAGGGAGCAAATCCCTTCTGCACTGTGGGCCTCAGTTTTTCCCTTCTGCAGAATGGGAATGACAGTCCTGCCCTGCTTGCTTCCCAAAGCTGTGGGGATAAATGGAGAAGAGGCACTTTATAATCTGTAGCTTGAGATGTCAAGATGAGAGTGCTATGTCACTGTGTCAGCTCCCTTCCTTGCCCTTCCTCCGTGTGGATCAGCTCCAAGGCGGAAAAGCCTCTGCCAGGCCCAGCCTGAGCTCTATACTCTCCCACAATCTTCCTACCCCTTTCCCCCCACCTCCACTCCCACCTTCGGCCCTAGCTCCCTTCTCAGTCCTGCCCCAGTCCTTACTTCCCAGATAGGAGATTCTAAAGCACCAGCCTAAGGGTCCCTACAAGTTTGGGTCTGAACCCTGGCACGGAGCGCACCCTCGAGTACACCACATCCAGCTCATCCCACCCAGCTCAGCACAGGTTGGGGGAACTTTACCTCCTAGCAATCTGCCTGGGGGCGTGACGAAAGTCCAGAATGCTGCGAACACGGGGCTGCCAACTTCTGTCCAGATGGTTTCAAACTTGCCGGGACAAAGAGCTGAGCCCCTTCCTAGGAGCGGCAGCTGGGCCCACGGAAGCATGGGGAGTGCTGCCGAGCAAGCCCCCCACCCTGCATCAATTAGGCACTGATTAGCAGGGAGGGGGCCAGGTGGGTGCTGGCTGGGCGCCGCCCCGTGGTCACAGCCTCGCTTCTCTAATTGGAAGCCGTGCCTGGCAGGGCTGGGCACGGACTTCACGCCGAGAGAGAAGAGAGCCAGGCGCAGCCTGAGTGCTTCTGTTTCTGATCTCTTCTTGCAGGTTTTTCCAAAGCTGCTGTGAGCTGCCCAGCCTTGGGGAGGAGGGGAACAGCGGGTTTAAGCAGTGGCCGCCACCTGCTAATTGCAGCTTCTGATACTTGAATGGGGCTATAGAGGCAGGTGCGGAGGTGGGGCTCTTACACTTTGCAACACAGCCCCTTCCCACACTGCCCCCACCTGGCGTTTGTTCAGTGCTCTGAGACCCTGAAGGGTAGTGCTGGGGAAAAGATTCCTGAAGGTTTCCAACTCCAGGTTCTGCCTGGGGCTCGGAAGGCCACTGACTGGCACTTAGGGGTGGCTGATAAAGGCCGACACGAATACTCCACATCTGACCACTGAACATGGAAATGTGACTTCCAAGAACCCAAATGTAATTTAATTGTAGTCCATTTAAATAGCCACACGGGACTAGTGGCTAATACCGGACAGCACAGATTTAGACAGAAGTGAGGAAAATGTTACCGCGATTCCCCCCAGGTCTCTGAGAGGAACCTGAGGAATGACATGACTGTCCCCTGATCCCGTTCTCTCCACACACCAAAACAGGGCTTTCCTTCCTCCTCCCTTCTGGTCTGGGCCTCTGCCGGTGAGCCCCGAGCCCCCACAGGCAAGGCTGCTTCCAGGAACAGTCAGGGACTGAGGTTAGGAATGTAGCCTTTGGGGCCACACAGACTGAAGTTCAAATCATCCCTGCTCTGAAGCTTTCTCATCTGTAAAACAGGGGGAAATAAATAACACCACTATCCACTGAGGGTTTCTGTGAGGACTGAATGTGAAGCACCGCGACCAGCCCCTGGCACATAGGAGGCACTGGGTAAGTGGCGGCTTTAATCGCTATCACCATCGCCGCCACCACCACCGCTGCTGACAACTGTCTTCTGGAGGGAGACTGCAGACCTTAAAACGCAGTCTGAGTCTGGAGCTTCTCAGGTAGCAGCAAAGGCCGCCAGGAGAGAAACCAAACACGGCCCTGCCCCCAAACGGCTGTGTGTGTTGAGGGGGCGGGGGGGGGGGGGGGCAATACCTGTTGTTAAGTGAGAGAGCGTGTCCTTTCAGAGTAGGGATTCACACATAACGATTGCTGCCAACTGGGTGGGGGGTGAGGGGTGGCTGGAATCTGTCAGTAGTTACGGGAACAGTCAGGCATGAAGCTCACCCCAGCGGGAGCAGAGACAGGACCATGCACATGAAACTCCCATGCTCACTCTTGGCCACGGGCCTGGCACTCTTCCTGCCCACAGCTGTCCTGGTGAACCTGGGTGGCATTGGTGGGAAGGTGGAGGAGTGGGGACCCCCAAGTTGCTCCAAAGTGAATGACTGACGCACGGTGTTTGCACTAAGGTGGAAGGACAGACACAGGGCCAGGCGTCCTTTCCTGCTGGTCATGGCAAGGATTCCTGAGAGCAGGTGTGACTTCAGACAGAGAGGTTTGCAGAAGACCCATCGCAGGGCCGTGGGCTTTGGAGCCGGGGAGGACGATGAGGAGTGGAGAGTACCCAGGAATCACCACCTCCTACAACGTCTGAAGTCTGAGGTGACTCAGGAGCACCCCCCCACCCCCGCCATCTCTGCTGGTTCCAGGAAAGAGCAACATCAGCTGTCAGATGACTGGATTGTGACCCCCCATTCTGGGCAGTGGTGGCTGTCAATGGAGACCGGAGGCCCTTGGTGGAGCTGGCCACACCAGGGGAGCACGCTGGAGAGAGAGGAGCCTGACCCCTAAAGGTGCCCCCACCCGCCACACCCCGAGGTGGAGGAAGCCGTCCCTGAACGGGGAGGACTCCATACAGCAGGACACAATTGAACAAAATACATCGTGGAGGTGTGGACTCGGGGTGCCCCGCGGCTGCTCACCCTTCCCTCTCCCGCCGTCCCCACCACCCAGCCCTCCAGCGAGCAGGGCTGTCATCAGACTCATTGGCTCCCAAGTTCTGAAATGAACTCTGCTCCAAGTAATTACAGCTCTTCAAGTTTCCCGTCCTCTGTTTAAAGAATTCGTCCTCTGGCCCTCAATGCCCCATCAGCTCCCTAATTAGCAGCGCACAGCGCGATTACACATTCTCCGCAGCTCGCTGGGTCCGGCCCCCTAATGAGTGTTTGTGGACAGCTGGGAGCCAGGCCCGCCACCGCGGCCCCGCCGAGCCAGGAGTCAGGGCCCAGGAGTGCGAGCTGTCAGCTCCGTGATGGGGCTGGAGCTGGTCGCAGCCCCGCGGGCCTCCAGGAGGAAAGGCCTTGAAATATAAATGAAGATGAATATTCATATTTGGTTCAATAAGTGCCAACTATTAATATACATGTCTGTCGGGAAGAGGAGGCAGCACAGAGCCAATTCTGCCGGGCATAATTGGGCTCCTAATTCACAATTAGCCTTGAGCTCCAGGCCTCTGCGCAGCCAGAACCTGGGCTCCAAACCTCGAGAGGGGTAGGGGATGGCCCTGCCATCTCGGGGTGCTTCTGCCCTGAGACCCCTCCACCAGGAGAAGGCCAGGGAGAGGAGAGGGGCCCGCAGTCCCCTCTAGAATCCCCCAGGGATTACGGGAACCACATCCTTCAGGTGGACCCCAAAGTCACATCTGAGCCACCCACACTGTGCCTCTATGGGGCTGTCAGTTCAGAGAGCTCACGTCCAGCTTGTAAACCAACTTCATGCCACGAAATATCTAGAGATGCATGGGAGTGAAGCCAGAAAACTGTAGGGTCGAGGCCTAGTGTGGTGGCTATCCTCTCTGAAGGCTGGCTTGCTGGGGCCCACCCATGTGGCCAGAGAGGGACTCCAGCCTCTGCCTTAACCAGGATCCTGGTGTCACTTAACTTCTCTTCTGAGCCCTGTCTTGCTTCCCCCAGACTCTGACCAGATGTCCTGCATTATGACACAGCTGCCACCTGGCCTTCTCTACACCCTAAAATTCACGGACTGCCTGCTGGTGGCTGCTGAGCATGACTGCCTTCTGCTGTGTAGCCTATCTCAGAGGCACAGGGAAGACTTCGGGATTCAGAGACGAGGAGGAGCTACAGCCCAGAGCGGCGGGCATGTCTGAGCCCTGGCAATGAGCGCACACCCGGGGCAGCTGTGTAGACTCCCTTTGGGCCAAAAGGGGAACCAGGAGGTTGCCAGCTCAGTTCTAGGTCTGCCCCAGCCAGGGGCAGGGGCCAAGGTCTGCCACTGGGCAGAGGGCCTGCCTGTGCCCTCCAGCCAAGGTCCAAACCTGCCAGGACTCAGATGGCTCCAGTGGGGATGGGAAATGGTCTGAGAGGTGCTGAATGCCTGGAAGATGAAAGGCTACATTGGAGGCTTGTCCAGGTATGCTTCTGCCCGAGCAGTGGCCAGGAGCAGGCAGGACAGGGCAGGGGAGGCAGGAGCTGTGACAAGGGCCTGGTGTGCTCTGGGCCTAGTTCATTGCATCCTCTTAACGATGTGTGAGGCAACCTCCATTTCACAGATGGGAAGGCTGATGCCCAGAGAGGTTAAGCTAAGGGAATAGACAGGAAATCCGAGCATGGACAAAGCCATTTTCCCATCTGCTACCTCAGGGTCTGCAAAATGGCCACGTGGAAACTACAGGAATGGGGGTGGCCTCCCATCATAGGCAAGTGAGAAGGATCCTAAGAGAGTTTCCACTCTTTCTCTTCTTCTTCCTCCCCTCCTCTTCCTTTTATGAACAACTTTGCCCAAAAGCCACGAGGTGAGGCCAAGCAAGGTCAGTGTCTGCATCAGAGGCCAGGGGACGTCACAGTGGCCCAGAGCAGGGCGTTGTGTCGGAGCTGGAGTAGGATGAGGACTCCCAGGAGGGAGGCGGTCCACCACGGTGGGTGAGGCAGGCACCGTGCAGGAGAGTGGGGTGGCAGGAGAGCCTGGCTGCATACAGGGGGCTGACCAAACACACAAACACACTAAGGCTGGGGTGCCTGGGTGGCTCAGTCGGTTAAGCGACCAACTTCGGCTCAGGTCATGATCTCGCGGTCCGTGGGTTCGAGCCCCGTGTCGAGCTCTGTGCTGTCAGTTCGGAGCCTGGAGCCTGCTTCGGATTCTGTGTCCCCTCTCTCTCTGCCCCTCCCCGACTCACGCTGTCTCTCTGTCTCTCAAAAAATGAATAAACGTTAAAAAAAATTTTTTTTAAAGAAACACGCTAAGGCTAATGAGAACCATGCCCCCTCACCATTGGGGAAGGGAGTTGCAGATAAGGAAAAGGAGTAAACCAGAATGAACCCTGGGTTAGAATTGTAAGTATCCATGTGAACATACAGTTTGCAATAGAGATAGGGATGGATTTGTCCACTAAAGTGGTTCACTGGCTAGGACTTCTTGGAGAAACAGCTGATTCCAGAGGGCCGAGGCAGGGAAAGTACCAGCTGAACCTAGGACATCTGATTGTGCCAAAAAGCAAGTGTGTGCTCAAATCGTGACGGGGGAAATAGCAACAGGAAACAGAAGCCAGCTTGAAGGGGCTCCCACTGGCCAAATCTGGGGCAATCTGAACATCAAAATAAATAATGATAGTGGCAGTTTATAACCCATTGAATAAAATAGGAAACCATGAATCCATACTGACATAAATGAATAAATTGGAAGTTTAATGAGGAATGGGATATTTACATAGTCTCAGAGTACCTTCCCACATAGTTATTAATTATAAAAGGAAAAAAAAGAGTAATTTTACAGTGGAGAAGCCTGGCAGACACCATCTTCATCAACTGATCGAAGTGAACAGCAGTAATGGAACAAATCAAAATTGTGCACCACCTGATTGGATGCGAGGAGAGAAGCTCTACATCACTTCTGTCATGTTTCTGCCAGAAGCGCGCAGCCTGAACCGAACCTTCAGAAACACTGCACATTCCCCCCCGACTGAGGGACAGTCTGCCAAGTGCCTGCCTGTCGTCTCAGAAGTGACCAGGTGAAGGGAGGCTGGGGAACTGTCCCATACTGAAGGACATGAAATAAATGACAGCGAAATGAGACACATGATCCGAGAACCTGGATCCTTTTGCGGTAAAGCACCTGACTGGGACAGCTGGTGAACCTGAGCGGTACCTGAAGATCACATGGTGGTTCCACGTCCGTGGGGCTTAGCTGCCTGGAGGATAGGTGCGAGAATGCCTTCTTTGTACGAAATACACTCTGACACGTGGAGACGCGTGACGGGGGATTATGTAGGCAATTTATTTTGAAAGGGTTCAGCGAAAGAGATGGTTATGTGTACTGTGATTGCCGCTTTTTTGTAAGTTGACATTATTTCAAAATAAAAAGTAAATTTTAGAAGGGCAGAGGGAGGTCCTCGCCTGGCCTGGGGACCAGAGCTGGGAAAAACAAGAGCATGGTCACCTGCGTTCCGTGAGGGGTACTGACTGCTCCAGGCCAGGCTTAACAACAGGAAGCCCAGATTGGCCCAGGCCCCTGACCTCGTCATTTGCCTCCAGCTGATAAAAGAGAGAAGCCAGGATTCCTCTGGAGCGATCACATAGGGCTGCTCCTCTCTTCTCCCGTCCCCAGTGGGGGGAAGGGCTGCCAGGGCAGCAGAGAGTTTCTTAAGGGAACATGGCCTGTGTCCCTATAGAGTCTGGGGGCAGCTGACTGACATCTCCCCACAAAGTCTGAAGTCCAGAGGCCACCCAGAGCTGCCTGTGAACCCACCACTCAGGTGCCCTGTGCTGGCAGAGTTTGGGAGGGCAAAGGTGAGGGAAAAGAATCCAAGGCTCTAACTTTCTTGAAAGAACCCTTCCCCAGGAGACTGGCAGGGCATGGTGACTTCAGGCGGTGACTCTAACAGGAAGGGCCCAGAGTGCGTGTAAAGATGCAGTGAACTGGACAAAGCAAGCATGCACTCAGCACCTGCTCTTGGCCTCTAGGGCTCACCCCTGCACTGGGCACCCGCTCAGGACCCAAACACAGTCCCTGCCTCTGGTCCCAGCTGCTGCTCAGACCAAGGGGTCTGTAATAGGGAGCTATTGCTGGGACATTACTGCACAACGAGCCTGTCCAGAACTCCGGGGTTTACGGCAACACTCTTTTCTCAGCCCCGGGTCTGCAGGCAGGGTGACTACTGGAGGATACAGGCTGGCTGGGTTGGTTGCAGGTTTTTGTTGGGTTCAGGCCTGCCCCTCAGGCCCAGCAGGAGGGACACTACGTCCGGGGGCATGTGCTTCTCAGGCCACCAAAGACAAGAGGCTGAGCAGAAACACAACACCTTGTCCCAAAGCCACGTGCCGCCACTTCCACCACCCAAACGAGTCACAGGACGTGTTAGTCCTCTGCTGTGTAACAAATTATTATGAACTTAGCCACTGAAAACAAAACCCACTTGTTAGCTCGCCGTCCGTAGGTCAGAGTCAGGCCTGGTGCAGTAGATTCTCTGCTCATGCTGAAGTCAAGGCGTCAGCTGACTACGTTCTCATCTAGAGCTCAGGATGCTCCTCCAAGCTCACTCCTGCCGCTGCGCTGGTAGGACCGTTCCTCGTGCCTGTAGAACTGAAGCCCCCACTTCCTGGCTGGCTGTCAGCCAGAGTTGCTCTCAGCTTCTAGAGGCTGCTCACATTCCTAGCAGCGAGGCCTCCCCCATCCTCAAGCTCGCAATGGTGCAATGACGTTTGAATGTTTCTGATGTCCCTTTCTGCTGCTAACCAGAGAAATTGCTCTGCTTTTAAAGGGCTCACTTTTTAAAAGGCTCACCTGGATAATTTCTGCATTTTAAGACCAGCTGACTTGGGACTTTAATTACATCGACAACTCCCCCCCCCCCCCCCAACCCCGCCCCGCCTTCACAGCAGTACCTAGATTAGTGTTTCACTGAATAACTAGGGGTCAGGAATCTTGAGGGGTCATCTTTAGAATTCTGCTTTCCACACATGGCCAAGGCTAACCTGTAAGTGGGGGGGAGGGGCGGGGGGCAGATATGCACCTTCCCAGAGAGAGGGAAGCAAAATTTACCAAACATTACAGTGTTTCTGGAAACTCTTCCTGAAACCCATTCGTCTATGGGTTGGGAAAGAAATAGAAAGGGAGGACCCCAGGCCTGTTCCCAAGATACTCTAACACTGTTCTCTTCCCAGGATGGTCCTGGGCCAGGGCCTGGTGTGTGAGCCCCACACGGGCACCAGGGAACCTCCTGGACCCCTTCCTTTGGCTCCCTATGGATGGTTGTCCAGCCATCACTTTACTGCACAGCTGGCCCTTCCTGGGCAGCCACCAGCCCAGCCACCAGCTCTATCCTGCCCTCAGAGCTCCCCAAACACTTCCCTGACTCCAGGACAGAGGCTGAGGTCCAGCCCCTTCGTCCTTGCCCCCAGGCCATGTGCCCACTGTCCAGCCTTTGCTCTCTGTGCTGTTTTCCACTCTCTTCCCCCTCACTCCCCAGGCACCTGCTCCTGCCAGACTCTAGGCTTCCATCTCTGGCCTTCTTCACGAGCTTCAGGCTCTTCCTCTCTGATCTCTTTATTCACATCCTCACTACCCATCAAGGCCTCCTTTGTCCTCTTGCTCCTCTGGAAGCCCCATGAGACTACCCTCTGGGCTCTGTCTTATCTCTGCTCTGGGGCTGGGTAGAACTCCCTCTAGAAGGTGGTGGGAACCCTAGCTTGCTGTAGCACAGTTGTATGTGGGGAAAATTCCACAGGAGGGAGTGAGCACCCCAACATACCCTGCGACTATAGGATACCCAGTCCTACATGAAGGGGATCCAGCAGGGGCAACCTACCCCAAGCCCACACAGCCCTATAGCCCCCATGGAGTCCCATGCCACCCTCTTACACACCTGCTCAGGGCACTTGGCTCTCCCTCACACTCTGGTACTCCCTCCCAGAATGGTTCAGGATCTGGGCTGCCTGTTTCCCCAGGTGGGATGTCTTTTCAAAGCATGTCTCTGCCCCCTAGGACCCAGGAGCTGGATTCAGTTTGAACAGAGAGGGTCTGCTGGCTCCCCGGGCTCTGGCTCCAACCATCCCCTGGCCAGCGGAGCCTCAGGAAGGGAGGGCCCGAGCAAGCGGCTGAGGGGCTTTGAGAACAAGGTCACATCTCGGCAACCGAAAGCCAGTGAAGCCCCTTCCATCAAGTTTTTAACTAGAAAAATAGTGTGCCCATTTCTCTGTAATACACCTCTGGGCTTTTTTATTATGACTTCATTTCCCCTTGTAATATTGGAACGTCTCTATAATTGTAAAAGTGTAATAGAATCTAATAGAATTTCATTTGGCGCCTGGAATGCTCCATGCCATGGCCGCTCATTCAGAGTGAAATAATGATGTCTAATGCCCACACACGGCTCCCCATGACCTTATTCAATCTTGGGGCTGATCGGGAAATATATTGATTCAATTATACACTGATGACAAATGAACTCAAAGAAAGAGGAAAAAAAGGTCAGCATATATTTGAAAATGTAAATCTTAGCAATGTCTTTGGGGTTCGCCCAAAAAAAAAAAGGCCATTTCAAAATGCCATTTGTGGCTAATAGTGTGGAGTTCCAGGCTCAATCAGGGAGACATGTCGGTGGCCAGGAAGGCATTAATGGGGCGCCACTTCTTTAGAGCTGGGATCAGGCCCAAATCCGTCCTGAGCAGTTCCTGCTCCTTATGACTTCTTCCCACACTGCCTCTCTTCCCCAGCAGCCAGTCCTATCTTCCTTCCCTGCTTCCTTCCTCCCTCCCTCCCTCCCTTCCTTCCTCCCTCCCCTTCCTTCTTTCTTCCCCTTCCTCCCTCCCTTCCTTCCTCCCTTCCTTCTTCCCTTCCTTCCTTCCTTCCTTCCTTCCTTCCTTCCTTCCTTCCTCCCCTTCCTTCCTCCCTCCTCTCATTCCTTCCATACTTCCTCCTTGGGGAAGGGCGAGGAGACAGGGGTGTCAGGGTTAAACCACTGACCACACTGGATGAAGTGAGGGCAGGGGAGGTTCCAGGTGTGCTTGAGCCCCAGAGTGGAAGTGCTCCTCAGGACAAGCCGGCAGGTGATGGACAAGGTGGGAGTTGGTGAAGAGCAGCTCTTAGAAGCCAGGTAGTGGGGACTAAGGAGTGGCCAGGGGAAAAGGAGGAATACCAGGAAGGCTGGGTCACAGAAGTCAGACAGGAAAGAATCTGGAGAAGGAGAAAAAGCCCAGTCATGTCAAAAACTATCAAATTCTAGAAGATGGAGCCACATAAAACCCCAAGGCACTCACAGAATGTCTCCAATAAAAAATAATTATTTATTTAAAACTATCTTATACACGGTAAAGTACACAAATATTAAGTGCACAGCTTGATGAAATTTTTACAAATTTATACATGCCTGTAACCAGCACTCAAATCAAGATGGTCCAGCACCCCCGGCAGCTTTTTTTCATGATCTCTACAAGCTAACAGCCCCACCTGCCCCCAGGGAACCACTATTCTGGCTTCTCTCCTCACGCATTAGTTTTGCCTGCTTTTGTGCTTCATATAAACAGAATTATAAAGTATACACTCTTCTGCGTCTGACTTCTTTCCCTCAACTTCATGTCTATGAGATTCATCCAGGCCATTGTAGGAACCAGTAGTCCTCTTGCTTTGGATGGCAGTGAGGGGCTGCGAAGTACTATATAGGTTGAAACCACACAAAGTGATCTTAATAATCAGTGGGGAGGGGTGCCTGGGTGGCTCAGTCGGTTGAGCATCAGACTTGGGCTCAGATCATGATCCCCCCGGTTCGTGAGTTCGAGCCACACATCAAGCTCTCTGCTGTGAGCACAGAGTGCACTTCTGGTCCTCTGTCTCCCTCTCTCTCTGCCCCTCCCCCACTGGTTCTCTCTCTCAAAACAAATAAATAAAACTTAAAAAAATAATAATCAGTGGGGAAAGTTATGATTGTTCCGTGACTTTTAAAGTTTTTTAATCAAAACAATAAGAAGTCTCTCACTGTTTGTTTAAAATGTATACGGAGATTTAAAAATTGTAATACTAATATTCATTTAGTATACTTTAAAATATTAAGAATTCAAGTGTTTTATTTCTTTGTAGGAAATTTATCAAGAACAATTAGAACAGTGCTCTCCTCCTTCCTCTCATCGTGCAACTTACAATACAGAGCAGGCATCTTTTCTGGTCTTTTCTGTGCCATGGTGAATTGTCCTACTGTTTTCTAAGTTTGGATCAGCTTCCAACATTTTCTCTTTTGTGCTTTCAATGTTGTGAAATATCTCTGAAAGTTCCTTTCATGGGAAGTTATTTTGGGAGCATCACTTTCTCCGGGAGGTCTTCATCCTCTTGGTCACAACCACACGCCTCATTTACGTCCATAAGTTCACGGTCACAAAATGCCACTCAGTCCCATTTATGTTTGATTCGAATTTCAATTTTATCAGCATTGATTCTTTATTTCTTCCTTGCGCTTACATCTTTGTTGACGAGTTCCTTCTTTTTTTTGTTTATCGATTTTGTCAAATGTCGCCTGGGTTTAGAAGTTGGAGATAAGGAGGCAACACAACAGTGCCCTCTGCTGTCTGTGTATGAAATGAATGGCAGATGCCCCGTGGCCAGCCACCAGCAGACTTCCTTCCAGAAGTGACATGACTGGTCACAGATCATGTGATGTACATCGGCTGTTTATGTAGTGACTTGTGGGCTGAAAAGCTAGTGGGTTAGTCTGAATTTTATGCAATTACAGCTAATATACCACGATAACTAAAATTTGAACTGTGTTGTTGGGAAACCAGATTATTTAAAACTAAACTGTGGTAACTGGAATCCATGCATATCAGAACCATGTAAGATGAAGATTGCCTTTATAAGTAGTATTTTTCTTTTTCTTTGCTGTGTGCTACTCCACTGCATGAATATGTCACAATGTATTTACCCCTTCTTTTGTTGAGGGGCATTTAGGTTGTTTCCAGTCTGCCTCAATTACAAATAAGGCTGCCATGAACATTCTTGTCTTTGTCAACATATTTACTCATTTAGCTGGTTAAAGATTTTTTTACTCAGCTTCACGAATGATTGCATGTGACCCAGGAAGCCCCCACCCTCAGAGAGCTGGAAGCATCTGGGCCACACCTATAAAGGAGAGGCTTCACAAGCTTAGAACTGGACTGAAATGGGGAAGAAGCGCTTTCAGGGATCATCAAATTGGCCCCATCCCTCCTCCAGACCCATTTCACAGATAGGAAGCTAGACACTAGGTCCAGAGGGCCTGGCCTGAGGTCACACCTTGTCAGACTTCTGGGGCCTGCCTACCCTGCAGAGGCCTGCCCTCCAGGGTATAGCCCCTCTACGCTGTGAGGCTGGAACCGGCCTTATTCTGGGGCTGCTGGCGTTATCCCTCTGTCTCCATGGGCAAATACCTCCACCCTATCCACATGGGGGCTGAGATCAAATCAGGCATGTAGGGCCAGGAGGCCGATGATGGGAACCTTCCCTCCTACTACTCATGAAGTTTTCAGTAGAAACTCGGCCTGGCCTGGCTGCCCCATTTAATTCTCATAATTAGCTGACAGCTCATTAGCAGCTCATTAGAGACCCTGGAAATACAGTGACAGTAACAAATTCGGTGCAACCAGGCAGTCTGGGGTGTCCCCAGAGGCCTGACCCAGGCTGGGCTTTGGGGGGGTTACTGGGAATAAGCTCAGCCTCTCTGCCCATGCCTGAGTCCTTGGAGTCTGAATCCCAGGCTTTTGATCCCATTAAAATGTCCTCTTCCCCAATCTGCCCACTGCCACTTCCCAGCCCCACCCCCAGCTCCAGGACCTGCAGCTACCCTCCTCTCCTCCAGGGTCCAGGGAGAGGGAGGTAGACTAGCTCCACACCAGTAGCGGGGTCTCCAAAACCTCTAGGGAGCCGCAGAGAGCCCAGACTCTGTGCCCAACCCTGTCCACCAGGCCAGCCGGCGATGTCCGATGTCTGAGTGCCTGTCTGTCTCGTGTCCTGGAGGGCATGCTCTCCAACACCCATCTCTATTTGTCTCTCCAGCTCTGGTCTCAGCCTTTATGTCTACCTGTCTCAGTATATCTGCATTTATCCAACATTCATTAGGCATCTACTCTTTGCCTATTCTGGACTAAGTCTGAAATAGTTACAAAGCTAGGTCAGGTAAAGTCCAAAAGCTAATGGTTCATGACACAACAGGGAAGGAATTGAGTAGACAGGCATACTTCTATGAGATAAGGGCTGGGAGAGAGTAAAAACTGAGGAAGCAACAGAAGAGGGGACCTCAGGACCTCAGAAATGGGGCACACTGGGGAGGCTTCCTGGAGGAGGTGGCATCTAAAAGGAGGAAAAGGAGTTTGCTGGTGTGTCTGTTCTTCCCATGACTACTCTTGCGGTATTCCAGCCCTCCCCTCCCTGTAGCAGAGCCCCTTCACCACATGGTCTCGGGCCCACCAGAGGCTCCAGGACAGAACAGATACTTGCAACAGAGTCGGCCCCACAGGAGAGAGCTAGGACCTGGAGCCAGCAAGGAGAGACAGAGTGACCTCTCTTACAGAGAGGATGGAGAAGTAGAGAACAGGAAATGGGGGCGGAAGGGGGCAGGAAAGGAGAGGAAAGTCAGATGGGAGGGGCTGGAGTCCTGCTCCCCAGGCCCCCAGCCTCCAGCAGGCCAGGTGACCTTGGGCAAGTTGCTAATCTCCTCCTGGATTCCCATTTCCCCTTCTCTCTGCACTCTGTGGGAACCATGGTCTGGGTGGAGGAACAGGGATTCCTGGCAAGGCCGCCAAAGGTCAGAGCTCTGCAAGGGAGGCCTGGCCCCCAATCCTGGGCTCCCAGCTCCACCTGGGGGTGGCCATACGTCTGCCACTGGGATCGATGGGAAGTCATTATCATCGCCACATGTTAATGACACCAATTAATTCCCCATCTGTGGGTCCCATGCAGCCTTCAGTGCTGAAGGTTAAAGGGAGGGGCACTGGCTCCGGGTGGTTTTTCCCGAGGATGACAGTCACAGGCCTGTCTGCGTAGCTCGTGTGTGCAAGCATGTGTACTTACAATCCTTGCACTGCCTTGTGTATAAAGAGTATATTCATCATTTACTGGTATATGCCTTGTGTGTACACAGGTATGCATTCTGTGGATGTATATGTGTGTGTATGCACAATGCTCATGTAAAAGTGTAAATCTTGCGTACATGTGAACAAAGTACGGTGTGTCCTAATTATGTGCCTTATACGTGTACAAAGTGTGTGCATATAAATTATGCTTCTATATTATGTCTGCACACAATGTAGAGCTTACATCTATGTGCATTGTGTGTGTGTGTGTGTGTGCAAAGATTATGCGTGTGAGTTCTGTCTGTGAACACTGAGGATGCTAAGTATTTGTACCTCCTGTATCCAGGAGGATCACTTGTGGATATGTGGGCGCACATTCTGTGTCTACCTGCATCACCGCACAGGTATGTACAAAACACCCATATGTGGAAGTGTGCTTACTTCTACATTTGTGTGCCAAGTGTGAAGGGCCCCGATCAGCAGAGCCCTTTTCTATGCTGCATGGGTGTGAGGTAGGCAGGAGTCTCCTCTCTGCTTCTTTAAGGACTGGGGTTCTGCCCTTGAGCCCATGGTTCTAAGACTAGACCCCGCACCTGACGCGGGCCTGATGCTGTCTGACCTTCATCCATGTTTTGAATGATTAAGAGTTCACCAAGCAGGTGGAGAAGTAGAGGACAGAAGGGGGTTCCAGGCTCAATGTTCTAAGTGTGTGACACACATTCATATAACCTTCACGAAAACCCCGTGACGTCAGCACTATCATTATCTTCATTTCACGGATGAAGAGAAGGAGTCAGAGATGTTAGTGGCTGGCCCAAAGTAGCTTGCAAGTGGTACAATCAGGATTTGAACAGGCATACATTCACATCCACACAGGCGTTTGCACACACCACGGTACACACAATGCACGTGTAGACAAGGCAATGGACGCACACTCCTGATCACACAGGTATGCCGAGGACACGCTTATGCACATCCACACGTGTACACAAACCCAGCTGTCCAGAGTGACCCAGACCAGGGCTCCAGCTCAGCCCTGGTTTTGTGTGGGTGGGGATTCAGGGGGAGGGGGGCAGTGAGCCTGAGATGAAGGGGAGCTGGAAGCAGGTGCCTGGGGGTGGTCTCCACCTTGTAACCATACCTCTGCAGCCCCCAGAGGGGGCAGCCTCCCCATTCACCACACCCACGCCAGCACAACCTCTTTGCAGACCTCAGCACAGCCTTATTCTCTCCGCCTCCATGAGGGAAGAATGCCGTCCCCTTGCCACTGCCCGAGCCTGTAAAAAGGCCTCTGTGGGAATCGGGAGACCCCAAGCACTCACCCAGGTCTCGTATGTCTCCAGTCCTCTTAAGGGGTTCAAAAAGAAACCTAAAAGCTACAGCCTGCTCATGCACAATGCCTCCTGTCCCCCGAGGATGCTCCCTGAGATCCAGGCTGTCCTGGGCTGGGGGCTGGCCTGCCTTGCTCTCAGGGCCTCAAAGTCAAGCCATGTCCCGGCCACCCCTCACCCTCAGAAGGCCCTGGATGGGCAGCCTGCCCGGCCTGCCTGTGCCAGAATGTCTGGCTCACCGCCCCCCCTCCCCTGGGCTCTCTTCTTAATTAACAGAAAGTCATTGTGAATACCAAAGAAGAAATTAGCACCTGCCAGTCATCGCTGGGTGTTTATGGCTTTCTCAAGCCCTCTTTAATTAACCCCTCCAGTTCTGAAGCCCCGTGTCCCCCATGGGAGCCTGGCCCCTGCCCTCAAGGGGCCCAGCCCTGCTTGTGCTGATTCCCTCCTGCAGAGCAGCTTCCCATTCATCTCAAGGTCAGACGTACCCTGGTCCCAGGGAGGCCCTGGCCACCCCAAGATGTCAGGCAGTCAGATCAAGACATGAAGTATCCGTGCCCTTTCACCCTCCAATCCACGCCCTCTTCACAGGGGACTCACCCAGCGAGCAGGACCAAGGGGCGGGGAGTGGGGCCCGGAGACCCTGGGGAGTGCTGCTGTCAGAAGCTGGAGAAAGCCGAGCTCGCTTCCCGCCTGGAGCCCGGTCCTCGGACTCGGCCTTCCAGCAGTGCTTCTCCAGACGGGCTGTAGTTGTGGCTCCCAGAGCCTGGATGGTCTTCCTTTTGCCAGCAGGCCCAGGCCAGGTGCTTTCTCATGTCTTAGCCACAAGCCACGTGCCTCCCAGCCTTTCTGTCCTCCTTCATCCTGGGCCTCCCCACCAACACTCCCGGATGGAAGCCTTCCGGTTACTGACGCCCATACTTATGCGCCCCAGCTCTCAGCCGAGACCCCTGCTGCTTCAAAATCCAGTTACCCACCTGTGGGGGTCCCTCACAAGGTGTCTCTGAGATCCCTGGGCTTCTGGTGCTTCTCTGCCTCTCGGCTCCCACCACCTCTCACACTGCCCTGGGGTCCACCTTGTCCACCCCAGGGGCACTCAGGCATTTTGCAAGCTGGGAGGAGGCGAGACTGGTAGAGTCAAGGGACTGAACAGTCGGCCCCAGCTGCCATAACAAAATACCACAGATGGCGTGGCTCAAACAACAGATACGATTTTCTCACAGTTCTGGAGGCTGGGAAGTCCAAGATCAAGGTCCGACGGGGCTGGTGTCTAGTAAGGACCCTCTTCCTGACTTGCAGACAGCAGCCTACTACATCCTGTGTCCTCAATCTCTGGTGTCTCTTCTCATAAGGACACTAATCCCATCACACCAGGGCCTCACACTTAGGACCTCATATAACCTAGTTACTTCCCTCAAGGTCCAAATACAGTCACATGAGGGATTAACTATATGACAGTTAGGCACTTAACTATATGAATTTGGGGAGGGGGAATACAATTCAGTCCATAAGAGGGATGTTGTCACAGCAAGGTCACATTGCAAAGAGGGTTCTGACCATCTGGCTGCTCCTCCCTTGTCTCCTCCCCCCAGATGGACACTGTCCCCACCCCGTCTGTCCCTGGACACTTCCACCTGATTCAGGTCTGTTGGCCAGCTCATCTTCTAAACCAAGGGCCCGTCAAGGGATGTTTTACAAATGTTTCCCTTCCTAGGAGGATTTTTTTTTTTTTTAGAAAGAGAGAGAGAGCGTGAGCAGGGGGAGAGGGGTAGAGGAAGAGAGAGAGAGAGAGAGAGAGAGAGAGAGAGAGAATCTCAAGCAGGCTTGATGCCCAGTGTGGAACCCGATGTAGGGCTTGATCTCACAACCATGAGATCATGACCTGAGCTGAAATCAAGAGTGGGACGCTTAACCAACTGAGCCACCCAGGCGCTACCACCCCCAGGAGGAATTTTAAACCATAACATTTTCCCGCCATGCAGTATAAACTTAGTTTCTCAGCGTGCTTTCAGAGACTATGGAGGATTCTGGTGCTGAGCCCTGGTGAGAAGTCTGGCCAGCATTCAGGCGGCAGAGCTCCTACATGAACGCACACTCGCAGGGCTTGAAGCACACTAGCCGAAGCGGCTGTAGTTTTAATTAGTTGTTAGTCTTGCCTTTTAACTACAGACTTCTGTCAGTTCGGCTTCATCGATGTCGGTTAACCCTACAAAGTGTTGTAACACATATTTGCCGCACAAAGGGGTTTCCAGCAGAGAACTTCCCACCACCGGGCCAGTGAAGGTAGGCGTTCGTGTTGGTCTAAATGAGAAATGTTTCTGTCCATGGTCACTTTGGAGGTATACTCACCACTCCTTCTTCCCCACATTGCTGTTCACAGAGAGGAACTCACTACTGGTGATAAAATCCTAGAATTTGTGTGACTTGAACAGGATGATGGAATCACTGAAGGATTTTCAAGTACACACAGCTCTGGCTTGTAATGTGTTTAAGCTTACATTTGTCAATAGTAAACACACAGTGCATATATGGTGCCATCAGTGAGTTGTGGAAGCGGATCGGTGAGCCTTGGAGGGAAACTGAGCCTGCAGAACACAGTCCACTCTCTGGGCACTCAGGCCACTGAGATTTCCAGACGCCCAACAGAACAGCGCAATCCCTTGCTTGCTTTCTGCACTCTTTCCTTCTCAAGTCAGCCACCCATGGACTGTTCCAGAGAGGCCGCACGGGGATGACCGAGGTTGGAGCTGTGGTTCCTGAGTGATACCCGGCAGAGGCAGGATTCTTGGGCACCTGGGTCCTGGGCAGGAGGGGCAGAAAGTGACTGTGAGTTTGATGTGTCTAAACATGCTAGGCAGGCAAGCTCAAATCTGTCCCCTGCAGCAGCAAGGCTCGGAAGTTGCCCACGAGTGTGTCCATGCGTGTGTGTTGCGGGGAGGGGTGTTATTTAGAACCTTCAGTCCAACCCAAGAGATGGCACGATGCTGGAGGCAGAGTTGGGCTCTCAGAACTCCCCTTCCTCCTGTCTGTCCTGGGTGCTTTCTTCATCAGCTGGGATCTCTGGAAGTGCAGAAGCACATCTGAAATAACGCCTTGTCCCAGCACGCTTTCATTTTGCATTTCTTTTAAATAAGTGAGATCACATCTTCCAGCTGCCACACTTGGCTCCTGCCATCCCTGAAGTTCCCAGCAAAGTGCCCTCCGTGGCGGAATCTGAAGCTGTATCCAACAGCACCTGAGCTCTCCTTCCGGGTGTCCTATATCCTGCATACCTGACCATTCATCAAAACCAGTAACCTGACTGTGCCTCTGGATACCTTGTAAAATTCTCCATTTCCTTCAACTATGTCACAGCCAAAGCAAAAACGAGGAGCTAGAGATCGTGCCCTTGTTAACCAAGAATGACCAATAAACAAGCCCACGGTCTTGGGTTGACGCGGTTCTTCCCATTGCCTACGTGGGAGCCCTGCAGGCTGCTCAATCTTCACCTTGGCCCTAAACAAATCCCCGAAAATACCGTCCAATTAAAATACATCTCAATGTCTCTTATCCCCAAGAGGCAGGGATGGGGACCCCCACATGATGGATGAAGGGTATTCTGAGACATCCAGGCAACTGAGGATCTCCTGCCTGACCTTTGCCCTCACCCTGGCTTATAGTTAGGCGCTTGCTGCGACCCCAGAGAGAAGGGCAGTGGGAGCTGCCTGGGTGGGGGGACTGCTGGAGCCATGGGTGACTAGGTCACGGAGCGGTGCTTGCCTGGCCCCCACGTGGGATCCAGAAGGTTCAACCCACAGGGGACAACCTGGGCGCAGGATCCCAAGAGACCACTCAGCATCCACCTCCTGGCTTCTGGTCCCGAGGGCACCGAGCAGGCCAGAAAAGTCCACTTGCCAAGACTTGCTGTGCAATGAGGGGTTGGACTACATCCTACCCTTCACACTCCTAAAGATGCCTTTTAAAATTTCTTCTACAGACTCTGTGTTTTGAAAGATTTTGTCAACCAAAAACTTTAGGTATGAGTGTGGCCAGAGCCATTCATCACAGGCTCATATGCTCTTTTCGTTGTGCTCCTTGACATTCGAAAATTGCCTGCAAATCCCATTACCTGCTTGGGGGCCCTGAGAGGAAGGAGACCTGTTGTGTGTCAGGATTACCTGGGGCAGCCCGAGACCTGGGGGTAGGGCCAGGAAAAGTTCGAGAGACCCACCCAGGGCCCTCCCACCTGAGTCCCTCTGCATTTCCTCCAGTGCACAGGACACTCTTTCCCAGGAGCCCACCCACCCCCACCCGACATCCTACATCACATGTACCTCAGCATCCTCTCACCACCTACATCCACCCACAGCACAAAGCTGAGTCCACATCGGGGGCTAGGTAAGGGGCACCCTGACACAAGGGACATGCCAGGACCCGGGGCCTGGGCTGCTGTGCCATGTCAGGGTGGAACCTAGGATTTGGGCCCAGCCCTCATCATTTTGGACACATGGCACCCCAGGAGCTGTGCAGAAGCTGGGGAAGCAGGAGATCTAGAGATAAAAGTGAGAGGCAAGGACATCAGAAGTGACACTTTGGTTTCAAGTGTCCTATCTGAGCCTCTGCTGGCTGGCAAAGAGCAGCATGGAAACAAGGACACGTGTCACCACTCCTGGAAATTCTAGAGAGGTTTGGGGAGGGAATCGTCTGACAAAGACTCAGATTCCTGCTAGTAATGTCGAAGGAGGGCTCGGAGCCATTTAATATATGCAGAGATGTTAATGTGCCCCTGCAGCAAGGGAGGCCAGGAGACACAGAGGGTACCTCATGCTCATCCTGTTTGGAGGGTCCAGGACAGGCCTGTGACTCAGTTTGTGCCTTCCCTCCTCTCTGTATCTCAGTGGTAGTTAGAGAGACAGACACCAAGCGAAAATGAGTCTGTCTTCCTGGGTGATCTTAGGGCTCCGTGCCTCAGATCCAGCCCAGGTACGTTCTGCCACTTCCCCTGGCATCACACTGGGAAAGGGCTCTTTTGTGGTCACTGAGAGTCTGCCACAAGGACAGCGATAGGAAAATAAATGTGCTTCAGGGTCGCATCATCAGTAAAGGCTGTGCTAGTAAAGTCAAGCCAGACTGTCCACAAATTCTTGCTAACGGGAACACGATGGGCCCCAGTGATAGGGACCAGTGTCAAGAGGCCTAGGGGCGGCAGGCCACGTGTTCATTTTGGAAAAAGGTTCATTTTGGGAAAAGACCCAGATGAACTAGAACAAAGGCCCAAGAAACATGCCACCTGAGCAGGAGTCTAAGAGAACACTAGAGAAGGTTCAGAGGGCTGTGGGGGTCACCTCCAACTCTCAGGGGGCCATTATGAGGCCCCATTATGAGGGGCCAATATGAGGCCCAAGGAGTAGACTTTAAATAGTTTCCAGAGGGGCCGGTGAGGAGCAGGTGTCAGTTAATACGAAGATTTTTCTAGCAGTCCCCCATCCCAGGGAGCATTTCATCAGAGTCTGGGAGTGGGGGTGGGGGGTTCCTGCCCTGGGGGATTTGGGCTGAAGGAACAGTGCAGACGGTCCATGATTCTGCAAACTTGGGCTTCGGGAAAGTATCTGGTCGGCCATTTTCTGATTTATGCTGAAGGGGATCTATGGAATTCTGAGCCAGAGAGGACCTGGTACCTGTCACCACTCAGATTCGATGAATCAGCCATAAGGAGGTTTGGCCACATCTCCTAGGGACACTTCTCCAAATGGCACTTCATGTCATCATGCCATCCTCACACTTGTTCTTGCCCAACCAAGTACAGCCATGCCCAGTCCCTGGGTGGGAATGTGCCCAAGATGGTGCCTTGATGCCTGGGTCCCTGAACCCTGCCTAGTGTCCAGAAGCCCTCATGAACAACTCCCTGTTAACTCTGGGTCTCTCTCCACATCCTTCCCCCTCCAGCCATGGTGACCCACTCCGGCCTTTAAGTCTCTCTCAAGCGGCCATCTCCACTTCAAGGTCTGATAGCGCTTCAACTTAGGATGACTTGGAGGAGCCCTTCATCTCACTGCCAACCCCCAACTCGGTGAGTGAAACCTCTGTCAAGCTGCTTTCTGTTGAAGCCAAAAGTCCCTCTCGGTCCCCCACCCACTCTTTTCTTCACCCTACACATCTAATCCCTCACGGGATCCTATCAATCTATCTCCAAACCATATTTCCTATCCACCCACTTCTCTCCATCGTCTCTGTTACCCTCTTGCCCAATGACCCCTGACCGATCTCCCTGCTTCTCTTTCTGCTCCACCTGCATTTGTTCAATAGAAGACAGAGTGAACCTTTAATCAGAGGTCATTCCCCAGCTGGAAACCTGTCAGTGGTTCCCTGTTGTGTTTAGAATAAATGGATTCCTTCCTGTGGCCCCCAAGGCCTGCAGGGCCTGGCCCCAGCCCCTCCGCACCGCCCCCCCCCTCCACCCCCTGCCACCATCCTGGCTTTTGGTCGAGGTCCTGGAGTCCACCCAGCTCTGTCCCAGGCCCCTCTGCCTAGAGCATTCCTCCCTTTAGCCTTCAAGCTTCTTTAGAAAGGCTCCTATCCTGTCGTTCTCTATTATGGCACTCTTTACTTCCTACCTTGTGCTCATCACAGTACATAGGTATTTAACATATTTGTAGAGATCTCCAACATCTGCCCTGCACCAAGACTGCAACCTCCTCAAGGGCAATGACCTTGACTCTCTCTTACCTCATCTTATGCCCATTGCCTATCACTGTGCCCGGCAATAGCAGATGGTCAGTAAATATTTCTTGAATGAACAACTGAGTCTCTCAATCTGATTCTACTTAGGGGACATTCTTTGTGCAGCTCCCGGTCCTCGTGGCAGAGTGTAGTGCTGGTCACCTGGAGGCAAAAGGAGACGTCAGCGTGGCCGGACTGTTGTTGCCCTCCAGGCAAGAAAAGTGCACCGGAGGCAAGACGTCCTGCCAAGATTCCACTTCAGGGGATGGGGCCAGGACGACGCCCCAGTGGCTGAGGCTCCAAGGTCCCATGACTAAGTTCACACTGACTGGGGGAAGGGGGTCAGGCCACAACCAGGGAACTCATCTGGAGGGAAGACACTCTTGTGAAAAATCACCCACGTCTGTGGGCTTTGGGGGCTTTCCCACTAGTAGCCTTTCTTCCAAAGCTCCAGAGCAGCACCCAGGATAAGAACCGCCTCTCTCCTGGGCCCGAGCGGCAGGCAGCAGACTGAGAGATGGCAGCCGGGTCAGGAAGCGCCATCCTTGGCTGCTGGGCTTCTTTCCAGAGCAGGGGTCTCCCTCGTCCTGCACCGGACAGGGGCTTCGAGCCTCTGGAGACCGTCTGTGCTCCTTGAACCGGGCGCTGTGGGTCGGTGTGACGAGGGAAACAGAAGCTGAAAGCAGTAAGGAAAAGTATTCGAGCTAAAAGCTGACCTGGGCCCGTGTTTGCAGTCACACAGCTGCGCCCGCCACCTGATAGAGCCGTGCGGGGAATGGAACCATGACGGGGACTCCTCGCCCCACGCGTGTACAACGCCGTGGGAGTCACAGCTCTCGGCCCTGGCGAGCATGTCTGTCGTGTCCGCACACAGGGCTGTCCAGGGGAATACCTGCGGCAGCCACAGGGCCTCTTTCCTCTCTTCGCTCAAAAACACGTTCAAAGGTTTCCAAAGATTGCTCCTGACAATGACCAAAGCACTTAGACCTTTAGAATTCATTTTCACCACGTGGAGTCCTTCAGAATGCAGCTTACCCTGCTATGGTGTGGTTGCACCTCACTCAAACTCGTCAACATGCAAAATAACCCTCCTCCACTCTGAGACCCAAAGTTGCCAGAATGACTGCGCCAGGCTGTTGCTGGGAGCTGGCGGTGTTCGTGAGCCGCTGACTTTTCCAAACCATGAGCTCAAACCTTATAGCAGCCACGGCCTAAACTATAAATACCTCGAGAGGCAAGTAGTGCAACAGTGACATACTTAAGCCCGCTGGCTGGGTTCAAACCTCTGTTCTGCTACTCCTCGGCTGTGTGACCTTGGACAAGTTTCTTAACCTTTCTGTGCCTTAATTTACTCCTCTGTAGAGATAACAGTACCAGCGTCCTAGGTTGCTGTAAGAATGAAAAGGACATGTGTGCTTAGCATAGTGTCGGGCACGTGATCAGTGCTCTGTGAATGTTGCTATTATTTTTACATCATTACCCTGAACATGGGCTTTTGTCAAAAGACAAGATCCCTTCTACTAATATGGCTCAAAGTCCACCTTACAAGAGGACTTTGATTTCTAGTAAACTGCGTGTAAACCAATGCCTGCACCAGGAAATACTGGTTGCCACCTCCACGAGAGGGCTTCTTCCTCAGGGTCCAGGGAAGGTGCCCGTTGGCCGTCTTCCACCTGCCCTGCCCTTGGGTCGCACTGGAAATGCTGACTCTGGGACCTTGCAACCGCCCGGGGATGGAGATCACTTCCTGTGCTGATGAGGAAAACCTCTTCGAAACGACAGCTTGGTGTCAGGATCTTGTCCGCAGAGGCTGTCCCGGGTGAGAGAGTCAAAGACTGTGTCCCAGTCCCCCAAGGGTGGGGAACTGTGTGTAATCTCTGTCTCAGCGCCGAGGATAGGAATGATCTGAAGGTGCTCCAGAATCCCTCAGGAGAGGGGGGCGGGGCTGCCCTGCGTGGTGGCCCTGTCCTCTGGGCCAGGCCAGGAACAGTTGCACGTTTCGGGGACGAAGCCCTCTGAGGTCTTCACCCTGGGTTCACCGGGTCCACCTAAGACATCTGGGATGGCACCAGGCAACAGACAGGGCTGTCCCTGAGCTAGCCAGCGGTGACACTGCAATGTCTTCCTCTTGTCCCACCGTCACGAGTGCCCTGCTGCTTGAGGTGAGGCCACTGGGCCGGTAGTAGCAGTCCCTACCGCTCTGCTGAGGGCTGCTCCGGATAACTTAGGGAAACTGAAGACCTGCCACACAGGGAACCGAGTGGAGCTGATTATACCAGCAACTGAGGAAGGAAGCCACAAAAATGTCAGACAGACACTGAACGTGGCCTTCCTTTGAAGAACAAAAGCAAAGAAGATTGGCTCACCAATGGGAATTAAGTGATAACAATGCAGTGCACAGAAATCAAAACCAATTCTAAGCCAGCTCCCTCAGAAAAATACAGGGTCCTGAAGAGTAAAGCTGAACTATGTGAGGTCTTTGAAGAGGGAAAATGTTACTTGAAAATGCTTTGTAAAGTGATGTTAGCACTTGCAGAGATGAAACACACGGCCCGGGGAGAAGGCTTGTCTGCAGGCTGCCTATGCTTCCTGGCCGCCATAGGCTCCCCAGTGGAAGCCTCTGCCAGGCCCTCCAGTCCAGCTGGGAGACAGTGTCCCAGGCTAGGGGAACCCTTGGCTGTTACAAGTGTTGATTGCTTGCTTGCTTGCTTTTCAAAGAATGTTTTTCTTTTTCTTTTTTTTTTTTTTATTTTGAAAGAATGAGAGAACATGAGTTGGGGAGGGGCAGAGAGAGAGGGAGAGAGAGAATCCCAAGCAGGCTCCATGTGCCAGCACAGAGCCGAAGGCAGGGCTCGAACTCGCAAACAGTGAGATCATGGCCTGATCCAAAACCAAGAGTCGGACACTTAACGGACTGAGCCACCCAGGCATCCCACAGGTTCTTTAGGCTCCAAAAGCCGCGACTGGAATGTAAGACCTAAATGTGAACGTTCAGGGTCCAGACAATTTCAGATCCAGTTGGGTAATGCTCGATGTATTTTGCTCTGGCTAGGTCCAACTCTGGGAAATTTCCTCTGCCATCGCCTCCCTCAACCCTAGCTAGTGACCACCCAGGTGCACCAGTTTGCTTCAGGAAGAACTCATTTAGGCTTTTTGCTCTTCACTTTACTGCTATTCAGTAGGAGGTCAGCAATCACAGACAAAACTGCCCCAGGTCAAAGAACAATGCAGAACTGACAAGAAAGGGTCCGGATCACTCTGGGTCCCAGGAAGAGACAGATGGTGCACTCAAATGGGGTAGGTGCGAGTTCAACAAAGAGACTATTTATAAAGGTACTGAGAGAGTTAGGGAAACCCACAAAGGAAGACACAGTACCCAGGGCAATAGCCCCTGGTCTTGGCCTGGAGGGGCTGCCAGCAGGTGCTGAGGCCTGCAGAATGAGAATATGGTGACTTCCCAGCAGCCCAGTATGGAAGGCCGTGGGGGAATCGATGACTGGCCCTCGGCTTTCCTAGCCAATGTCCTATTGGTGACTCCCACTGACAGAAGCCCAACATATCAAGAGGCCCAGGGAGACTGTTCATGCAGTCCCTAAAGATCAGTCTCTCGGAGTGGAGAGGGCAGAGCAGGGCAGAGTGGCTCTGGAGGGGCACATGGAAAACAGCCAGCTCAGGGTCGTTTCCCAGAGGCCACAGCTTCTTGGTCTCCAGCCAAGTGCAACCATTATAGGACACAACCTCCGTGGCCAATTTCAAAGCTCTGCTTACTGCTGGGAATGCATGTTTGAACAAAGCCTTTATTCTCTCTATTCCAACAGCAGGGCTGGAATTTAAAAAGCTTCATTTTCAAGACTGGCTGCTTTTGATGTGTCTAACCTGGAACTTACATTTTGAGTCAAATAGAATTATTTAAACAAAGCATTTCAGTGATAAGCACAAAATGTTTTGGGGTTTTTTCTTCTTCTTCTTTCCCCTCCCAATACCACAGAACATTCCTACTCTCAGAGGGTAAGGGCTGTTCTGTGGCCTACATCGCATCCTCCCTCAGCCTCTGTTTCCCCGGTCTTTGATTCTGCAGCCTGAGTCTTCATCCGGGTGTGCCCGGGCACAGGCCAGGGAGGGCGAGGTTTACCTCAGACGGGCCTGGAGCCAGGACTCTGCAGCGCTTCCCTCCTCTGACTCCTGTTCCAAGTTTGGCAGAAACATGTGTTGTCATCCAGTCTTCTTTAGTCATTATACTTTGTCTTCTTTCTGCTCCCTTCCCCCCAACCCATCTCTCTTTCTCCTCTGATTTAAGCCCTTTTCTGATAGCATCTTCTGTTCTCCTCAGCTGAACCTCTCCTCGGCCCCAAGCCTGCATTTATCAATTTTATCTCCTGCCTCGACTTGTCTGTTATTCAAGTTGGAGCGTAATCAGCATGTGCATGCCTTGGCAATTACGCCTGCTCTGTACTGTCCCGGTGTCCCTCTGGGTCCTGCAAGCCCATCTCTCCATGCAGTGCATACGAGGTGTCAGAGTGATGGTTACCAGTGCCTTGGAGCTGGCCTCTCAGTCACCGAAAACCATTCTAAAACAGAAGAGCTACTTTTTTTCCACAGCCATGAAAGCAAATGAAGAGAGCAAGGCCCAGATAGTAAAGAGGTACAGTCGTTGGGGCAAAAAGCTCAGACCTGGCCTGGTCCAGGGGTTACACACAAATAAATAACAAATACAAATAATGTGAAAATTCCCCTTAGAAAGAGTGAGCTCAGCTTCTATCAAAATGATTCTATATAAATAAAACGAAGGCCTAGATAGATGAAAGCTGATAGAATGATTTTTACGGTGGGAAGGACAGTCAACCTGGCGTGGGGCTGGGGAGGGCAAAGATGCAAACACAATAAAAGCTATTAAATGACTTCACCTTTCACTGAATGCTTAGTTCTGGACCTTTGGTCAAGCTTACTGAGTAGAATTACTAATTTAAGGCTGAAGAGCAATGTGGACAGAAATTTGGATAATATTAAATTTAACATCAGAATTCTCTAATATGTGATACAAAAGACTGTATCACTATGGAAGTAAGAGCATTTTACATACAGGGAATATTCCATTTTCAGCCTTAGGGGATGGACAGAATCTAAGCCACCATCTCAGCTGGCTTTTCTGCAAGGAGATCAGCAGGCTGCTATTACCCCTGCCTTTAAGAGCACCACCGAGGAAGGGAAATCTGAGGCCAGGCTTCTCAGCAGGCAAACAGGACATACTCCTCAAAGATTGGCTCACTACCTCCTGGGAGGAGGCTTACAGCTCAGGAGATGGTTTCTGGACTCCTGATAGGACTGGAAGTAATAATCAGTAAGGGAGAAAGACCTTGAAGAAGCTATGCCAACTCCAGTTCTAAAATAAAGTCTAGACAATTTAAACCAGGTCCACTTTAGCTGGCAGATTCCCTCAGGGGAAGCACACTGTAGGTACTAAGAAGGTCCTGACAGAGCTAGCCAGGGACAACGCATGTTAGTGCTACCTTTGACCCACTCATAAGTACAACAGTGTCTTCCAAATTAATCACAAGAAGTACTTCTATTACCATTAGCCACTGAGTGGATTTATATGCAACTAAGTACATGCTCAGCAGGCTCATTTTGGAGGTCTAAGACAATCCCATCGGGAGAGGTGGAGTGAAACTAGAGTATTACTTTATACAAGTAAAAGCAAATGCAGATTGTTTCCTTAGAATTTGTTTGGAAGGCCAAGCAAAGCATCTACTCACCCAGTTTGACCTCGAAAGGCACAACAATTTCCCTGGGGTGGAAAGGAGATACTTGTAACACCAAGAGTAATGATGTATTTTCCCCTGTATCCACTTCGTGACCTTCCCCAAAGATATGTGCCTACCTTTGCAGAAGCAGGCCAAACTCATAATTTGCATAAGGGCTTAGAGGACCTTTTATATCCACCTCTCGTTAACATAAAAATTAACGTGCATGGGTGACATCTGTCTTTTATTGATTCAATCAATATATTGGGAATTTAGCAGCAACTTAATGGCAAGCAGTTACAAAAATCTCCTATTCTTCTACATTTAAAATAAGTTGTCTTAAATAATCTACACCAACCTAAAATCACAAGAACACATGTGAATGGCTGAAGCACTTCTGCTGTTATGCCTATGGCAAGTTTATTAGTAATTTCCTAACAAAATCTCCTAGTGCAAAGTGCACATAATTATTTGGGACCTCCATCACCATATTTGGCTCTCATTTTCTCCTACAAATAATTGTGCCCAAATACAAGAATGTGAAGTAAAACTGAGCACGTATGCCCACCACCTTGCTTTGAGGGCGCGTGCTCCTCTAAACAACTCTCAAAAATCTCGAGTTAACTGCAGCCACAGCTCGCCATCAAGCCTGTTGGTGGCTGTTCTTAACACTAGGCTGCCTTGAAGATCCCTAGCTCCGAGGTTAAACTGGTGCAAACACATGGCAGGGCTCAGCGGGGCTAAAAGACTAAAAGCTCGACATAGTCCTGTCCTTTCCCCCTCCCGTCTCCTCACTTTAGCGCTAGAAAGAGCAGCTCTGTGTTTGTACTATTCACCTGTGAAGGGAACCTTAGAGTTTCTTTTTGGTTCTAGGCACGGCATTGGATTTAGCAATGTATTTGGTTGCTGGTCCTTGGCTTGATGTCATGGGGGATTTCTCTGGTTCTCCCTTGAGTCCGGCTGGAAAGTTTCTGCTACATGCAGAACTTGCATGCTTCGAGTCCGAGTTGTCTGCATTTTCCTTCTTACTGGTCACAGGAAATTTCTTTGCATAAGCAGTGGACTGGAAATAAAGGGAAAGGCCTGGATTACTTTTCAGACACGAGGCAATATCTATCAATTCAAAGAAGCAAGGGACTACAAAGTTGCCCAGGATTTGCAAGGCGGAGCACTCTCCAGAGGGGAGATAGAAACTAATCCCATTGTAGGGCTGTTATTAAATGCCCAAGTAAGTTCCTTTAGCACTTTCAGGAAAACAGAACTGTTTAGGGTTTGGTGTAGTGCAAACTACAGGCACAATTTCAGATCCTCTGCCATGCAAAACAAAAGTAAACATCTGGCAACATTTGCATAGGGAAGTTGGCCAGGACATAACCACACTCATTTCATCTTTACAGAATTCCAGGCCGGCCCTGGCACGTGTACGGCTGACCTGACAGGCACAGCACAGCACAGCTATGCCTCCTGACCTGGGGACAGTCGCTGCATATGGCCCACTCCTCGCGCTCTCGCCATTCTCTGTGCTCACTCCGGAGCCTGGCTTCAAATCCCGGTCACACCACGTGGGCAGGTCCACGGACCTCTTGGAGTCTCGATGCCTCACGGGTAAATGGGGAAAACGTATTTGCATGTTTACTACATGGGTTTATTATGAGAATGCACTGAGATAGAGGCCATGAAAGTACTTCTTCAAGGCACATAACAAAAAAAAGGGGTCTCAATAGGCAATTGTGTTTTCTCAGGTCACCCCACCCCACTGTCAAGGAAACAGTCTCTGATTCTGCTGTCATGAGGGAAGCAGAGTCCATTTTAACCTTAGACCCATTTTATAAGTAATCACTTCTCTGGGCGCCATGGAGGCTCAGTCGGTTAAGCTTCTGACTTTGGCTCAGGTCATGATCTTAATGTTCTTGAGTTTGAACTCCATGTGGAGCCCCGCATCAGTCTCCGCCCTGACAGTGCACAGCCTGCTTGGGATTCTCTCTCTCTTCCTCTCTGCCCCTCCCCCACTTGCATTCTCTAAATAAATAAATAAATAAACTTAACAATGACAACAAAAAAGAAGTGAGCACTCCTCATGAAATGAAGCTGAGCACCGAGTTCTAAAAGAGCAGAGAACGTATTAGGAGAAGGGGACACAAGCAAGGTGGGGGATGAGACAGGGGAGAATAGATACAGCAGGTCTCACAGACACAAAATGGTCTGGGAAGGGCTCGTAAGTTTAACGCTCTGGCAAACGCAAAGTTACTCTACATCTGGATCAATAATCAGGTTAACAATTTTCAAAGAATCTGAAAAGACTACATGTAACACTGTACAAATAAACCTGGTGTTTCTTTGATCACTCAGGCCCTTGTGATACAAATGGCCATGTTTTATGCCCGGTAGTAGGCACTTAATATATATTTGTTCAATGAATAAGTGACCTCCCAGGGCAGCAGCAGAACTTCGGGTCATTTACGATTTTTGGTACCTGTATTTAAAGAAAGAGAACATTTACCTGACATTTGCTTATTGCAGACAGGCCTTAAATATGTGTCTCTTCAGAACATCACTCATGTAGGACTTCCTAACCATGTCTGCTAATTCTTGAGCTGGTAATTTTGTACATTGAAAAAAATTAATTTGTATAAATTTAGAAATGTAAAAAAGTCCTTTTCTCTATAGATTTGTTTCACCCACGAAAATGTCTACATTGCTTCTCTGTGTATTCTTTCACAAAATAGAAACTACTGAAAATGCATCAGCATTCCGTAACATAGATTGTATCCTCTCACTGAAAACTCCCATGTTCAGCAATATGGTGAGGGTGAACTCCCCTAATGCTCCAGTAACCGGCCGGAGAGAAGCTGCGTTGTTTAGAATAGCACTGATCCCAAAGACAGGAAACCTATCCTGGAAATTTCAATTCATGAAAGTTTAATCCTATTAAAAGGTGAATCTAAGTGTAACCTTCACTCTTTTGATTTTCCACCTTTTGAGTGATCATCCAAGTAGTTGAGGAAATGTCTTTGAACACGTCCACTACAACTACTCTTCTACAGAATAGGAACACAGATTCAGCCATTTTCTTTTTAATGTATTTATATTCATATGCAGCTCAACACTTCCATTCTTCTTCATGGTTCCATTTGTTAATGGACTTGAGTCATTAAAGTAGACTCAGAAGTTGCAGTCACCAGAAAGAAATACTCAGAGACAGTCTCTGTTGGCAGGTGTAGTGATGTAGATGATTTTTTCTTTTTCCCAAACGCATTAGAGGCTCTGGTGTTTTCTTCTTGGATAAGGTAACTTAAGATTATCCTCAGAATTTTCTGGCAAAGGGGAAAGAAAGAGAAAACTAAACCAGAATGTTTGGTTGCTTTAGTGCAGAAATATGGTATTTCTGTTTCATTCTAGAGCAAGATGAGAAAATATTCCTCAGCAACATTTCATTATTTTATTTATTTATATCTAATTTTAGTGATGTATTTTTAAAATAGGTGGTACAACCCCATGATTTAATAGTCACAGTGTTAAAAATCTTCTCCCTGCCCCCTAGTTGACTCTGCTCTGCCCCACATCAGGGACAACCAATATTATCAATTTACAGTGTATGCTTCCAGAGAGTTCATGCATCTTCAAGCAAATATTAAGTGGAACCAAATTGAATTGGTAGTCATTTCTGCAGGTCAAAACAGCCTAATAATGGCAATTTCATATGGTTCCGTCTAATCCATATATTGACATGCTTTCTTCTCCCTGTTTTCACCCAAATGGTAGCTCACTGTAAGTGTTCTTTCACACCTTGATTTTTTTTCAACTAATGATTACTTTGAGTATCCTTCCACGTCCACATGTAAAGAGTTCTCATTCTTCTTTTTGGCTCTGCAGTATTCTCTTGTTTGAATATTTATTTAGCCAGCCCCTTCATAATGGACATTCAGGTCATTTCCAAACTTTTCCTAGTACAAATAATGCTTCTGTGAATAATATTGCACTTGTGCCATTTTGTACATGTGTAAGTATATCTACAGGCTATACATTTTAGAAGCAGGACTCCTGAGTCAAAACATCTATGGATTTGTAATTTTGAAAGGTATCGCCATATTGCTTTCCAGTGCCTCTGTACCAACTTATATTCTTACCGGCGACATATAAGTCCCTGTTTTTTTATTTCCTTTTCAATTTGGTATTTAATACATGTTAAAACTAATATAGTCAACCATGTTTTCTTTGAACTCCAAGTTGGCCCAAAACTGGTTCCACTGAAACAAATCTCAATACTTGTCCCTTTACTTCTTGGTAATATCAATGCAAATCTACTCACCTTTATACAGATGTTTATTGTAAATGCTTAGAAGCTTCTGTGTATATGTGTGCACCTTGTAAAACGGTGTGTGTGTGTGTGTGTGTGTGTGTGTGTGTGTACATGTGCACACTTTACCATTTCCCTGCTAATTTGCAGTTGCATTAAGTTTAGAATGCCATTGTTTAGGAATCAGAATTGTAAGAGCTTTCCTGAAGCCTCTGAGTCTCCCCTCTTAAATATCACCTCTGATATTTGAAACTGTGCTCTGATGCTAACAAGACATGGATGCAGGCCGGCTCTCATGATGTCCTTTAGACTGAGCTGTAGCTTTCTTCACCAAGAGCCAAGCCACTCACTTCCTTGAACACAAATGGCCAAGGCAAATTCCAGCTTCCAGGCTTTTCTCTAGGAATATAAAAAAATCTTAATGTTTCAGGGATTTCCTTTGTAGGTTATAGGTTATCTAAATTTTAGGTTTCTCTTTTTCTTCTCTCACAGTTGAGGGGATTCCTCAGGGATCTATGCTGTCACTGATGCAATTTTACACTTTTGTGAGTAACGTGACAGAAAAATGAAAAGTGAAATTACCAAGGCTATAGGAATTACTAAGATCTTCTAGGTCATAAAAGGCAAATAGAAGGTGATGAGCTCCCATCCTGTTATACAGAGGAGAAAGATGAGAGAGGAATTCAATATTCAGTTCTAGGGGAAAAAGAGTTTAAATGATCATTATGAGATTGTTGGCCATCATTATCAGTCCAAAAAGGATCTACAAATCATTGTAGATTGTGCTCTGAAGATACTAGGGTAACATACCATTGCACAGTGATCAAGAAAACCTAGCTATCATCAGAAAGCATTTTAGAAATAAAGAAAAAAATCCTTTATCCTTACATAAAATCATGAAGAATTCATACCTGAAACACTGCAAATCAGCTTGAACAGAGATAAAGGAACCAGGAAAGGTTTACAGACAGGTCACTAATATGATTAATGGATGGAGGTTTCTTTACGAGAGAGAGCTCTTTAGTCTAAAAATATAGAGAATAGAGGACATATATAATCACAATCTGTAGAACACACAAGGGGGAAGATCTCAGCTCTGTGCTGTAGTCAAGATGGTTATACCAGGGGCGGCCCCAAGAAGCATTTCAATTGTTCCTCATCTTTGACAGGCTCTTTCCACCTGGGACGGTTGAAGAATAGTCAGTCCTACTGGAGGCGGAATGATGGAAAAGATGACCTTACAAGGTTCCCTCCGGTTTCATCTTTTAGTAATTCAGCACCCATGGCCTGATTTCTTCAGCTCATATTATTAATCTTGGAAAGGGGCTCCATGTGTGCAAGGGGAGATATGTAACAAGAAAATTGGGCTAAATATACATATTTCATTATTCACTGGCATAACTTTAACCTGATGAACCCATCTGGTGATAATGGATGCAAAACCTGTAAGCTCTAGGCATATCCCTGCAAGTTAATACCAGTACATGATTACTAGAAACTGTTACCATTTCTCTGAATTTTGAGTAAAATACATGCTATTTAAGTAAAGTGGTTTATCGCCATAGCAACCATTTCTAGAGTCACACATTCAAATTATAGGCCTGCACAAGGTCCAAGTGACAGAACATTCTGATACAAGTTTTCAGCTCCAGTTTGCTTGCAATGGTCACCCACTTTCTCTCACATTCCTGTGCTTTTCAGAAAGAAGAAGGAAGGGAAAGAAAAACCAAAGGGAAGAAGAGTAATTAACTTCCAAATATATAGATTTCTTCTATAAGGCTATCTACATAAATAGCTGGGCCTTCTATGGAGTTAATGAAAATAAAATCTAACTTGCAAATCAGGGAGATATAAATTTCTCTTTTCTTTTTTAGTTGAAGTATAATTTACATACAGTAGAATGTACAAATCTCAAGTGTACAGATTGATGACTTTTGACAATGCATAGACCTGTATAACCAACACTCAATCAAGAAATAAAACAATTCCCTACAAATTGCCCTGGGTCCACATCCCACTCAATTCCCTCCCATCCTGAGGCTACAGGTGTTCTGATATAGTTCAACATAATTACTTTTCTAAAACCTCATATGAATGAAACAACATACAGTATGTACTCTTTTGTGTCTGACTCCTTTTCCTTAACATGCTTTTTTAATTGAAATTTTTACTGAGATTTAAGAAAAAGAAATTTTAATTGAGATAATTATAGATGCTCATGGTATTGCAACATGTGTTTTTGAGATTCATCCATGTATTAGTGGTTCACTCCTTTGTATTACCAAGTAGTATTCCATATTTTATGGACATACCACAATTTGTTTATCCATTCTTCTATTACTGGATATTTGGACTGTTTCCAGTTTGAGGCTCTTTATACATAAAGCTGCTATAAATATATTCTACAAATCCTTTTCTGAACTTATACTTGGGATTTCTGGGTAAATGGTAAGTAAATGCTTAACTTTATAAGTAACTGCCCAACTGGTTTCCAAAGAAACTCCATCATTTTGCACTCCACAAAGCAATGTAGGAAAATTCCAACTGCTCCAGTATTTGCTAAGTGGACTGGATTTTTTAGATTTTGGCAATTCTAGAAAGGATATAGTGATATATGTTGTGGCTTTTCCTGTTATCATTTGCATTTTCCTGATAACTAGTGATGTTGCACATTTTTTTCACATTCTTATTGACTATTAGTGTATTTTCCTATCTGAAATATCTGTTCAAATCTTGTGCATATTTTAAAAATTGAGTTGCCTTATTGAGTTGTAAGAACTATCTCAATATTTTGGATACAAGTCCTTTGTTAGATATATTTATTGCAAATATTTTCTCCCTGTCTGTGGCTTGCCTATTCTTTTTCTTCATATGCTTTAGATGAGCAAATGCACTTACTTTGAAGAAGTCCATTTGATCTGACTTTTAAAGATGCTTCCTGATGTTCTACGAAATCTTTGACTACTCTCAGGTTAGAAGATATTCTCCTATGTTTCTCTTAGGAGCTTTATAGTTTAGCTTTTAGATTTAGGTCTGCTATCCATTTCAAACTAATTTTTGTGTATAGTGTGAGCTGGAGGTCAAAGTTCATTTTCCCTCATATAAGTATCATATTAGCTCAGTACTGTTTACTGAAAAAAAAAATCTTTTCCCCTACTGAATGGCTTAGAAATCTGTCAAAACTCAATGGACTACCTAAGGGTGGGCCTATTTTTACTCTATTTTGTTTCCATGATGTATTTGTCTATTCTTACATCAATACCACATTGGACTGATTACTATAACTATATAGTAAGTGTTGAAATCAGGTCACATAAGTTCTCCAACTTCATTTTTTTGTGTTATTTTGGCTATTCTAGGTCTTAATGTATTTCCAAACAAATTTTAGAATCATCTTGTCAATTTCTAACAGAAAAGCAAAGTCTTAGATTTTAATTGGGATTGCTTTCAAGTCATAAATCACTTTGGGGAGAATTGACATCTTAACAGTATCAAACTTCCAATCCATAAACATAGTCTTTCTCTCCAAATATTTCCATTTTCGTCAATTTCAATGTGTTGTGGGATTTAGAATAAATATTGTACACATATACTGTTAGAGTTAAGACTAAGTATTTTATGTTTTATGATATTTAAAATGGTATTTTAAGTTTTGCTTTCTAATTATTCATTGCTAGTATATAAAAAGACTATTTTTGTATATAGATTTTGCATCTTGAAAACTGTTTAACTCACTTTTTGTAGATCCCATGGGATTTTTTTTTCCACAGTCAAAATAAAGACAGTTTTATTCTTCTTTTCCAACCTATATAATTTTCTTTTATGTGCCTTGTTGCATCGGCTAAGATCTCTAGTACAATATTAAAGAGAAGTAGAAAGGGTCATCTTTGCCTTTCTCCTACCTTCAGTTGGAAAGTGTTCAATATGTCACCATGAAGAATGATATTAGATACAGAGGGTTTTGTTTTAATATAAAAATCCCTTAATATGTGAAAGAAATTCCCATCTGTTCCTAGTCTACTGAGGGTTTTTCTCATGTTTAAGTGTTGAATTTCATCAAATTATTTTTTTCAAAATTACTGAGATAATCATGTGGCTTTTCTCCTTTACCTATTTTTTTAATATAAATTATTGTCAAGTTAGCTAACACACAGTGTATACACAGCTAACATATAGTGTATACAGTGTGCTCTTGGCTTCAGGAGATTCCCATAATTCATCGCTTACATACAACACCCAGTGCTCATCCCAACAAGTGCCCTCCTCAATGCCCATCACCCATTTTCCCCTCTCCCCTGCCCTTCCATCAACCCTCAGTTTGTTCTCTGTATTTAAGGGTCTCTTATGGTTTCCCTCCCCCTCTGTTTACACCTATTTTTTCCCCTTCCCTTCCTCCATGGTCTTCTGTTAAGTTTCTTAAATTCCACATATGATATCTGTCTTCCTCTGACTGACTTATTTCACATAATGCTCTCCAGTTCCATCTGCATTGTTGCAAATGGCAAGATTTCATTCTTTTTCATTGCCAAGTAGTATTCCATTGTATATATAAACCACATCTTCTTCATCCATTCATCAGTTGATGGACATTTGGGCTCTTTCCATAATTTGGCTATTGTTGATAGAGGTGCTATAAATATTGGGGTACATATGCCCCTATGAATCAGCACTCCTGAATCCTTTGGATAAATTTCCTAGTAGTGCTATTGCTGGGTTGTAGGGTAATTCTATTTTTAATTTTTTGAGGAACCTCCACACTGTTTTCCAGAGTGGCTACACCAGTTTTCATTCCCACCAACAGTGCAAGAGGCTTCCCATTTCTCTCATCCTCGCCAACATCTGTCGTTTCCTGTTGGCTGTTAATTTTAGCCACCCTGACCAGTGTGAGCTGATATCTCAGTGTGGTTTTGATTTGTATTTCCCTGATGATGAGTGATGCTGAGCATCCTTTCATGTGTCTATTGGCCATCTGGATGTCTTCTTTGGAAAAGTGTCTATTCATGTCTTCTGCCCTTTTCTTCACCGGATTATTTGGTTTTCAGGTGTTTAGTAAATTACTTATAGAATTTGGATACTAACCCTTTATCCAATATGTCATTTGCAAATATCTTCTCCCATTCTGCTGGTTGCCTTTTAGTTTTCTGGATTGTTTCCATTGCAGTGCAGAAGCGTTTTACCTTGATGAGGTCCCAATAGTTCATTTTACTTTTGTTTCCCTTGCCTTGGAAACATGTCGAATAAGAAGTTGCTGTGACCAAGGTCAAAGAGGTTTTTGCCTATTTTCTCCTCTAGGGTTTTGATGGTTTCCTGTCTCACTTTTAGGTCTTTTATCCATTTTGATATTATTTTTGTGTATGGTGTAAGAAAGTGGTCCAGTTTCATTCTTCTGCATGTTGCTGTCCAGTTCTCACAGCACCATTTGCTAAACAGACTGTCTTTTTTTCCACTGGATATTCTTCTTTCCTGCTTTGTCAGATTAGTTGGCCATATGGCGAATTATATTTGTTGATTTTGGATGTTAATCCAAAGGAATCCCAGGAATATACTGTATACTTGACCATGATGTGTCATCTTTTTAATATATTTCAGGATTGTTTGCTAATATTAGTTTGGGATTTTTATGTCTGTATTTGTGAGAGATATTGGCTAACAATGATCTTTGCTTATAATATCCCTGTCATGTTTTGGTATTTAAGTTATACTTGCTTTATAAATGAGTTGGAAAATATTTTAAGAGTTTGTGTAACAAGTTTTCTCTTCTGTAAATATTCAGAAGAATTAACCAGTGAAATCATTTGAGATTGGAATTTTCTTTACTGACAACTTCTTAATTATGGATTCAATTTTTAAAGTAAATATAGAACTATTCATATTTTCTGTTTTGTATATCTACTTTGATGTTTTTTAAATAAATCTGAACATTTCATATAAATTTTCCAATTTGTTGGCACTAAGTCATTCACAATATCCCCTTGTAGGGAGAGTGCTTAATTTGTTGTTCTTTTTCTAGCTTATTGAGATGAAAGTTTAGATTCATTGTTATTGCTATTGTTTTAAACCATCAATATGATTTTATATTTACTCACATATTTACTCTTGCTGATGCCCTTCATACTTTTTTGCAATCAATATTTCTATCTGGGATTCTTTTATCTTGAGAATTTTCTTTAAGCATTTCTTATGGTAAGATATGCTGGTAACAAATTCTTCCATCTTTTTCATACTTGAAAACATCTTTTATTTTATCTTTATTTTTTTTTAAATATGAAATTTATTGTCAAAATGGTTTCCATACAGCACCCAGTGCTCATCCCAACAGGTGCCCTCCTCAATACCCATCACCCACCCTCTCCTCCCTCCCACCCCCCATCAACCCTCAGTTTGTTCTCAGTTTTTAAGAGTCTCTTATGTTTTGGCTCCCTCCCTCTCTAATCTCTTTTCTTTTTCTTTTTCTTTTCCTTCCCCTCCCCCATATTTTTGAAGAAAATTATCACTATAGAATTCCAAATTGGCAGTTTTTTAAGATTTATTTCTGTTTCCACTTAACACTTTAATGACATCACTCCATTGTCTTCTGGCTTCCATTATTTCTGTTGAAGCATCAAATGCTGTTCCTTTGATGCCAACATGTTCCCCAGCCCCACCCTCCTAACCCTGGATGCTTTTACAATATTCTCTCCCTAGTCTAAAGAATTAGAGGACAGAATTCAAAGCAACCACAGACATAAGAAAGTAATGAGGGAATCCCTGAAAGGAGAGAGCCAGAGAAGGGGCATCTTAAATTCTTCCCAGCTAAAGAGAAATGAACTGACCTATGGTTTGAACTGCTGGCTAAGAGAAAATTTGCAATTTGTATCCAACCAACTAATTGCCTGCTAAAACAGAAACATCAACACTTTTTGGAGGAACGCAGTTGAATCCAGAGTCAGCACAACATAACACTTCTAATCTCTAGGATACAGTCCAGAACTACTCAACAGAAATAATAATCAATAGAGACAAACCCTGAGGTGACCCAGATGTTGATATTAGCAAACAAGGATTTTAAAGCAGTTATTACAATTACCAATGATGTAAAGGAAAATATTCTTTGAGGAAAAAAGAAGGTCTCTGAAGAAAAATAGAAATAACAAAAAAGAATCAGATGGAAATTTTAGAATTTAACATCTAAAATTAAATATTCACCAGGTAGGTTTAACAGAGAAATAGAGACTGAATCAAGCTGCAGGGAAACGATACCAGATGGAAAACTGGATTTTCAGAAATGAAAGAATAACAGAAATGGTAAAATACCTGGGTACATATAAAAGACAAAATTTCCTGGATATATTTATGACTAAAGCAAAATTAAAACATTGTTTTGTGGGGTTTATAATTATGTACCTATAATACATGTGACAATATTAGCCTAAAGGCAGAATAAGAGATGAATGGACCCAAATTAATATATTTTGAATTAAAAAAAAATTTTAAAGCCCAGCGATTAATCTTATGACCACTATTATAAATTCTTGATCAGATATATTGTTTATATCTGTTTTGATCAATTATTTAGCTGTCATTTTTTCCAGGAATTTCTTTCGAGGAGAATTCTTCTGTTCTGTCATTTTGGCCAGTCTTCTGTCCCTCACATGTTTTAAAAGCTTGTTATGTGTCCTGAACCTGTGAGCACTACTGTATTAAAGAGGGGTCATACACTGTCTAGGGCCTGGACCTTCAAGAGGTGGTTTTTTTTTTTTTTTTTGGAGTGTGTTACTTGCTCTCTGTTGTTGTGACCCTGGTTGCTTTATGTCCCTACTCGTAGTGATGTTTTGGACCCTCTACCAGGTGTGCTTTGATTTGTTCATTGAAGTAGCCCTGTGGGCTGCCAGGTTGTCCTTGTAGGCCCCAGGAGCCGTCTCTGTCACTCTGTAGCCCAGACTCTTGGAATTCAAAGTACTCCGGCATCTAGACTGCTGTGTTTGAGGGACAAGGGAACTTCAGGTCCTTTATTTTTCTGACATGTCGGATCTCCTCTCAGCCAATTTTTTTTTAATTTTTAAAAAAGTGTTTATTTATTTTTGAGACAGAGAGAGACATACCATGAGCAGGGGAGGGATAGAGAGAGAGGGAGACACAGAATCCGGAGTAGGCTCCAGGCTCTGAGCTGTAAGCACAGAGCCCGACGTGGGGCTCAAACTCACGAACCACAAGATCATGACCTGAGCTGAAGTCGGATGCTTAACCAACTGAGCCACCCAGGCATCCCTACAATATATTTTGAATTAGAGCAATATTTGTTAAAATCCAACCCAGTGGGTATCCTAACAGCTACAGTCCCTAAGGGGAGCTGAGCAAAAGCCAGGCTTGGGACAGGATAGAAATGATTTGAAAGGATTCAATAATACATTCCTTCAGCTGTGGAAATCTGGCTAAGCTTGTGGTGAAACTTAATCGGAGTAGCAGGGACAAAAGCCTTATTGTTTATGGAAGCCTACGAATCCAAATTGGCAATTGGCATTGTAAACAGCTTTGGATCAAAGAACAACATGTCAAGATCATGTTAGCACAGTTATTTGCACCTGTATTAATCATCTATTGCTGCAATTATGCTACTGTCTTTGGGAGGACAGTAGCATTTGGGAGGTCCCCTAAATCACCTCTAGTTTCCATGATTCACTAGGAGGACTCACAGGACTCAGAATATAGGTGTACTCATGCTACAATTTATTACAAAGCACAATTAGCAAAGGTAAAAGGTACTTGAGGTGAAGTTCAGTAGAACCCAGGCTCAAGCTTCTAAAAGCCCTCACTCAGGAGTTACACAGAATGCATGTAATTACTCCAGCAACGAGCTGTGACAACACATATCAAATGTTGCCAACCAGGGAACGTCTTAGAAATGGCACCCTGGCTTTTTATTGGGAAGTGGTCATGAAGGCAGTCTCTGCCTAGCACCTACCAAAATCCCAGACTCCCAGAAGGAAAGCAGGTTCCAGCATAAACCATATCATTTGTACAGAGTTTAAATAGAATAAATCATTTTTAAATATTTATTTATTATTTATTTTTGACAGAGGGAGAGAAAGAGTGTGAGTGGGGGAGGGGCAGAGAGACAGCAAGACAGAGAATCCAAAGCAGGCTCCTCACCACCAGCACAAAGCCAGATGTGGGGCTCGAACCCACAAACCATGAGATCATGACCTGAGCTGAAGTTAGATGCTTAACTGACTGAGCCACCCAGGTGTCCCAGAATGAATCATTCTTATCAGTTAATGGTAGCAACCAAATCCAAGTTCCCAGAAGCCAGCCAAGGGCCAACCTTGTAAGCAGTCCTTTTCAAGGATAGCATTTTAAGTCTGCTATGTTAACTGTTTTCGGGACAATTACATAACTAATGACTATAAAAGTCTCAGTATCTTATAACAACTAACACTGCTTTCTCTCAGTTAGCTGTAGGGGGTAGCCATGGTAGACTCAACTAGACTTCAGGCTTTGTATTAGGTTCAGATCTGCTTCACAAATCATAGTTCCAGGAATGGTGGCTCCCTGCAGGCATGTTCTTCTCATGTCAGGTAGCAGAAATACAAGAGAGCAAGCTAAATCAGGCAAACACTTTTAAGGTCTCTACTTACAGCATACCTCTTAACATTCCATCAGCCAAAGTAAGTCATACAGTTAAAACCAACATTAGAGGGATGAGAAAATATCCTTCATCTACTCTAGTGGGGAGAACTGAAATGTCACATGGCAAAAGATGTGAATGTACAAATCCCTTACAGAGAGGGATTAAATAATTGTAAAAAATAATCTAAGCTACCACAGTAGGGATCTAGGGACCTCACAAAACTCAGAGGGCAAATGAGATTGGAAGCATCACCTTATCATTTTTGAAAATGATATTTCTTGGTTTGTTCATTAGTTTCTTGAAATACCTATACCCAAAAGAGACTTGAAGCTGACAAGAAAAAAATGTGCAATTTTAGTAATATTCTACACAAGTTCTTTAGCGATATAATAATCAAATAATAAAAGCTAACATTAATGAGTGCTTACTATGTCAAGAGTGTCACATGATTATTCCATTTAATCCTTGGTTGATACCATCATTATTTCCATTTTATAGATGAGGAAACAGAGGCCTAGAAATTTTCCCAAGGTCGTAAAGCTTGTAAGTGGTGAAGCCAGATTTGAATGCATGCAGCCTACATCCAGAGATTGTGTTTTTAGCCATTGTATTTTAAGTGTGTGCCAGACTGTGACGTTTCAATATTGGACTACAAAAGTGTGCCAAAGTTGTGGAAGCACCACCAAATCTGCACATGAGTCACATGGGCTCATAGAGCTAAGGTTTAATTTGTCAAGAAAAGAAAATCTTTATCCTCCTCAACTAAAATACCAAGAAAACCTGACTCTTTCCCGTAGAAATATATCAACATACCATAGTTCAACTGTTTCATTTCCATGTTATTTAAATTCAAACATTTCTTGTCTTTGAAGAACTGCTACATGAATACATTTCATTGATCAAAATAACTGCAAAGTTTCTAAGCAACCTTGAATTTCTACTTTCTAGACTAAAGTATCTGCTACACGTACCATCTCCTGTGACACTGTAAAGGCCATGTTTTCAGTCAACAAAACTAATCACAAGAGAAAACAATTAGAAAAATCTTCCATTTTCATTAAACAAGTATATTCAAGACTGTTCAATGAGTAATTGAACAACTAAGAAGTTTCTTTTTTTTTTTTTTTTAATTTTTTTTTTAACGTTTATTTATTTTTTTGGGACAGAGAGAGACAGAGCATGAACGGGGGAGGGGCAGAGAGAGAGGGAGACACAGAATCAGAAACAGGCTCCAGGCTCTGAGCCATCAGCCCAGAGCCCGACGCGGGGCTCGAACTCACGGACCGCGAGATCGTGACCTGGCTGAAGTCGGACGCTTAACTGACTGCGCCACCCAGGCGCCCCAGAAGTTTCTCTTTTATGAAGCAAGAATTCTGTAATGCAGATATACTTGTATCACTCCAGAATTTTTGGTCCTTCCCTCCATAGTTAGAGGGAAGTGCATTTTAATCACAGATATTCATTTCCCACTTTTTTTCTGAGATTAATAAATAATGAAAGTATGGTAGTATGCATCTGAAATCACTAAGGACATAATGTTAAAAGGCATACTCCTGCAATGAGCAATGGTCTGCCAACCATCTCATTTGAAGATGAGTAAATGTTATTGTAGGAACTAAAGTCTTGGGTATCTCTGATAAAATAGATTTAAGCACCCACTGTAGGGGCATCTGGGTGGCTCAGTCGGTTAAGCGTTGGACTCTTGATTCAGCTCAGGTCATGATCTTATGGTTCGTGAGTTTGAGCCCAGTGGCAGGTTCTGGGCTGACAGCGTGGAGCCTGCTTGGAATTCTCTCTCTCTCTCTCTCTCTCTCTCTCTCTCTCTCTCTCTCTCTCTCCGCCCCTCTCTGCTCATGCTCTTGTGTTCTCTCTCTCAAAATAAATAAATATACATTAAAAAAAAAAAGAACCCACTGTAGGGAACTTATTATTCTTTAAAATTCCTCAGTGGATCTTTTTTTTTAAAGTTTATTTATTTTGGGGCGCCTGGGTGGCGCAGTCGGTTAAGCGTCCGACTTCAGCCAGGTCACGATCTCGCGGTCCGCGAGTTCGAGCCCCGCGTCAGGCTCTGGGCTGATGGCTCAGAGCCTGGAGCCTGTTTCCGATTCTGTGTCTCCCTCTCTCTCTGCCCCTGCCCCGTTCATGCTCTGTCTCTCTCTGTCCCAAAAATAAATAAACGTTAAAAAAAAAAAATTTAAAGTTTATTTATTTTGAGAAAGAGAGAGAGAGAGAGACAGAACATGGGGGAGGGGCAGAGAGAGAGGGAGAGACAGGGGGAATTCCAAGCAGGCTCCTCACTGCCAGCACAGAGCCCGACATGGGGCTCAAACTCATGAACCACAAGATCATGACCTGAGCTGAAATCAGGAGTCAGATGCTTAACCTACTGAGCCACCCAGGTGCCCCCACTGTAGGGAATTTAGAGGGTTACTAAAAACATAAAACATTACCTAGATGTACTCAGCCTATAAAACACAAGATACACACAAGAGAACATTTTTATCCTCGAAGACACAATTACCCAAATTAGACGAAAAATTGGAAGTAGAAAGAAAAACAAAAAGGACAAGGCCAAATGCCATATTTGAAGACAAGTTTGAAAAAGCACAGAGGAATACCTACCTTAGTCCAGACATGAACAATGAAGAGATGTGGACTATATTTGTCCACGATGACCTGGGCATTTGGAACTAAGGGATGGTTATTCAGTGAAAGAAGAAGGTGCTTAGTTCGAGTATTTTTTATTTTGTTTATAACAAATCCTCACTTTCTCTGTTAGTTTTCCAAGAGCTCTGCCACTTAGCTAAAAAGAATGATTACCCTGGTTTATAAAAAATACAAAATCAGAGCTCTAAATGGATTTGTGAGATTTTCCAGAAGAGAGAACAATGATACAGTGGAAAGTAGGAACTGTTGGCAGATTTCCACTTAAAGCCAAATTTCAAAAATTTTAATGGAAAAAGAATGTCCTTAATTTTCTAGGTATAAATTATTTATATTATCACATCAAATTGTTTATATAATCTAATTTTAACAAACAATTTTCCCCATGGGAAATATTTTAATATTCATAGAATAATTTTAATAAAATTAAAATTTCACTCTTAAGAATATTAATTACTATATGAATCCTGTGTGGACTCAAGAGTAAATGGCAAACTCTATTTTTCAGTTATCACTTGAGAACTTTACACTAGAATACTATTTACTGTTAATGAAGATTTGAAAGAAAAGAAGTAATTTCTTAGCATAAACTCAGCTTCAATATAATTAACAAAGTAACATATTTATTCATAAAAATCCATGAAAAAACTTAATATGTTAAATGTGTCAGAAGTCTTTCTTTTAAGGGATAGCACTTTTCAGAAAAACTCCTGCACAAGGTAATGTGTTCCCCTCAAGACATCACAGCCAAAACCTAAGCATGGGAAAGTTCCTTAGAGGACATCCAGGCATCCGGGATTCCTGCTACAGCATTTCTAACAAGTAAATTTCCAGAGCCTGTATGAATCTTTCCAATAACTGGGAGGTGGGGTCTACTATCCACGGTCCAGCCTATTCTAGTGCAGGGGAGCTGTGACTATAGTAAAGTTCTTCCTGCTGATGAGTAGAATCTATGTTCTTAAAATTTCAACCTACCTGGTATAAAATTAATACCACTGGTTATATAAAGTTCTAGCATCCATAAAGCACCTCAAATTCCAATTCTTTTGTTCCCTAGTTGGAAGTAGCTAAGAATAGCATAGAAGTTCTATCACTCTAGGACTTGCGGAAGGAAGGGGACAGGAGGGTAGAGGTGTGACAGAACAATGTAAAAGGAGACAGAAGACAACAAATATTTGGTTCACAAGGATATTTTATGTCAGATTCAGTGACAAACATGGATATAATCCAAGACTACAAAATACAAAAGATTATCTATGGGTGCATGTGGTGTACGTGTAAGTATTTTTGTTTGTATATATATGAGTATATGTAGATGCATGTGTGTATATATATGTTTAATACATGTGCATGAGTGCATGAGTATATATATAGTTGACCCTTGAACAACAGGGGTTTGAACTGTGCAGGTCTGCTTATAAACAAGGATTTTTTTAGGTAAGTACAGTACACTCACTATTGTAAATGTCTTTTCCTTATGATTTTCTTAATAACATTTTCTTTTTTCTAGACTACTTTATTGTAAGACTACAATATTATATTATTGTAGACTACAATATATATTGTAAGACTACAATATTATATAATACATATAACATACAAAATATGTGTTAATCGACTATTAATGTTATTGGCAAGGTTTGAGTCAACAGTAAGCTATTAGAAGTTAAGTTTTCGGGGAGTCAGTAGTTACATGCAAATTTTTGCACTGCATGGGGGTCAGCACTCCCCCACTCCCATTATTCAAGGATCAACTGCATATACGTATATGGCATATGCATGTATGTGTATGTGTGTGCATGTGTGCGTGCATATGAATATGTATGTATAAAATGCCAAGTCAGCCAATAGAAAAATCTGCAAACTATGTTCAATAATGGAAATGCAAACGTGGGTTTTTAGGGTATTATTTTCAACAACATAGAATTCACACAGCTACTAAACATGGCAGGAGTTATTAACAGACCAGAGAGGATGAAGGGAATTCAACAAACTTATGTTTATTTCACGGTTTGAGAAATATTATTTTGAAACATCTGAGTCATGGAATGTGAAACTTATTATCTAGATATTTGGTATGAAGTAGATGAAGAAGTTCTCAACCAGTAAATCAAAATCAACCAGTAGATCACTATGTCAAGTCTCTTTCTGCAAGTGCTAACAAAGCTGATATCATGGGAGGGTAAGGGCCAGCAAAGCCACACCTTCCCGGGTGCAGCTCAGGGTCCACCCTTACAGGCCTTGTCTGCACTCTACCTATGCTATGCTTCAGGGAGCCAGCCAGCAACAGTTCCTCACAGGGGTCTGGGTTGCCCTGAGGTGAACACAGCCCCCACTGACAGGACACTCAATTATTAAAAGAGAATTCAAATACGTTCATTAGATCTCAAGATAAGGAAGAGAATAAACACAGAGAACATACATAGAACATACATTTTGTTTCACACAAACATAGAAACAGAAGAAGAAAGGGTTTGGGTAAATCGTTAGGATATTAAATTGTTGCTAAATTTTACTCACCACAAAGAATAAAATGCTACTCAGATCTAATATGGCAAAATGATGAAGCTACATAAACAGTTTCAGTTAATCATAAAATTGGAAACAGATCATTGGATAATGTAATATATCTTTTTCTAGGTAACACATAAACCCATTCCAAATTGTATAGCCTGGTAAAGCACAAAAATTACTACTTTTGACCCATGGGCCAAATATCACACACCATCTGTTTTTGTAAATAAAGTTTTGTTGCCACATGGCCCCCCTCATTCATTTGCTGTCTGTCTATTTTCATGCTAAAACATCGGAGTTGAGAAGTTGTGACACAGACTATTATGGCCCACAAAGCCTAAAATATTTACTCTCTGTTCCCCTTCATGGGAACAGTTTGCAGACCCCTGCCCTACATAATTACAGATCTTAAAATAAACACGTAGGTCACACTGCTAAACCATGACAGTCTCAGGGGAGGAAAGAACTTCACTTGCTTTATCATGTAGGCCCTTCCTTACAGATCAACAACAAAAAAGAATTGCAAAAACTGTTCCAAGGGTTGTGAGGGTATTTTATAGTTTGGAGAAATGAAGTAATTGCTCTTCCTACTTGCTGTGTTGGTTCCTACCTGTTTTTCCTCCTCTTCATCTGAAGTGCTACTGGTGTTCTGGACATTTCCGCTGGGTCTGCTGGGTTGGTAACCTTTCAACTTTTCTTGAATGGACCAGTTTTTCTCTGGATGTGTTGTGTCTTCCTCATCACTTTCTGGGTTATTTTTCCATTGTTTCATCATTTCTAACACATTGGTTGGTCTTGCTGAAGAAAGTATGTTGCCCTAATATTAACAATGAATTTTTGGTGTTATAAACCATTTAGAAAATTGAGATTTTTACATCTTTTAGTAATATATTTCCCCAAAGCCAGTAAATTGCATGGAAAAACTATAATGCTGAATAAATAGCAAAACTTTTGATGCCCTTTGGAGCATACTTCCTGCACTGACATGGCTCGTACCTCTTGACTGATCTCATGTACAACCCGTTAGGGTTCAGAGGTGGGGCAAGACCCCCTTCTAGAGCTATTTGTAAAAACTAACAGGGAAATGCAAAGAATGAAAAAAACTTGCCCCAAGTCTAGTGGGTCCAACACTAAGGACAAGTTTATATAATATCAAAATGTCTAGGTAGAAATGCTAAATTCAATTGAGTAAACACTGTGAAACAGCCTCAAAATTGTATTATCTCATGCCATTTCATGGAGAGACACTTTGTTATCAGCAGATCTTATTTAAAAATTTGTTTAATGTTTATTTATTTTTGAGAGACAGAGAGAGACAGAGCGTGAGTGGGGGAGGGGCAGAGAGATGGAGACACAGAATCCGAAGCAGGCTCCAGGCTCTGAGCTGTCAGCACAAAGCCGAACGTGGGGCTCAAACTCACGGACTGCGAGATCATGACCTGAGCCAAAGTCAGCCACTTAACCACCTGAGCCACCTAGGAGCCCCTCAGCAGATCTTATTTTAAAATGGATTTTGTCTGTATTTGCATTGGACATTTTTGCTTTTGGGGTTTCTTTATTGTCATCTCAAATAATGTACAATACAATAAACAACAACAAAAAACAAAAACAAAAAATATCACTGTGTCCAATAATATAGATATTTGATTTTTGATTTAAAAGCTTTTATTTGAGGGGCACCTGGGTGGCTCAGTCGGTTGAGCGTCCGACTTCGGCTGAGGTCATGATCTCGCGGTCCATGAGTTCGAGCCCCGCATCGGGCTCTGTGCTGACAGCTTGGAGCCTGGAGCCTGTTTCAGATTCTGTGTCTCCCTCTCTCTGACCCTCCCCCGTTCATGCTCTGTCTCTCTCTGTCTCAAAAATAAATAAACGTCTAAAAAATTTTTTAAATAAAATAAAAGATAAAATAAAATAAATAAAAGCTTTTATTTGACTGGAAGATTTCAATATGATGTGGTCATTTGAGTATAACTAATTCAGCACACTGCTTTTATCCCAGATGTGACTATCCCATATCAAAGTTGACTGTTTTATATTAACAATATTTTTCTCAAATATAATATTCCACTTCGTGCCAAGAAATACATGAATGTAGTCTCAAATGGCTCCCGCTAGAGTAGGAATGCCTTAAATATTTTTGCTCCTAACTCAGACTAGTAGAGAAAGTTTAGACAAGTTTGGATCACATTTGGATTAAAATGGGAAATTCAGGTGTGGGCACAGCTATGGAGTGATTCTGCATTAACTTGGTATGTGGGTGGATGGAAGCATCAGTGACACCAAATACTATGAAACAGGGCAGTGTAAGGGCAGCCATCTGAGCACACTGTTGAGGATTTGTAGAGTTTAACAGATTTGTGGTTAAAAACACAAACACATTAAGTATGGAATGGTAACAATGAAATGAGGATCATTATGCAATTAATTCCCCATGATTCTTCTATTTCATCCTGTTTTAAGAAGTTCTATATTCTTACCACTTTCTTAGCATCCTGCTTTTGATAAAACACTACCCATAGCATCCCCTACCCGTTCACTCCCAGAATTCCTTCACCACGCCTTCTGCCAACCCATAGCCTACATTTCCTCCAAGGCTCAATTTGAGTCATCTCTAGTCAAGCATCCCAGAACTTCAAAAGATGTTGTCATCTTAAATTCAGATGAAGTACAGAAGGAGTCTCAGTAAAAGAGTTGGGATTGTCTACAATGGTAGAGTCTCTGATCTCTCATCTGAATGAGTTCTGACCTCCAGGGCTCTGCCAACAGCCCTGTTTGATCCCTATAATCCATCTAGCTTCTATTACAACTTCCTGGTTTCATCCTGATCTTTAGCCCCAATTTTCATGTAATTACAATATCAGCTCCTCGAATGCTAGTAGACAAAACTCTGCCTCAACTTGATTCTTTCACTAGCAGACAGACAATCTGATATTATCTATGTCTGTATTTCCAGTCCTCAATTGCCCTTCCCTGATAAACTTTCTGTAAGGTAACTCTTTAGATACTATGGTAGTCACAAAGGCTGCTCACCTAACATTCCTTTCTTCTAGACATGTTGTAGACCTCTGCCTCTCTTCCTCTTCTGGGATATGACCATGTGAATTGTTTTGGCCAGTGAAATGTTATTGGAAGTAGTATATATAACCTCTGGGTGGAAAATGTAAAAGATGGTGTGCAACGTATCATATCCCCAATTCCTTCATGAGTAACTACAGAAGCAGAGAGATGGAGCCTCCCTCAGCCTGGATCCCTGAGTGAGGGCAAAGTAAAACAAAGCCTCCTCCTCTCCTCCCAGCCAATGTGCGATGGAAGACATCAAGGATGCTGAGATTTGGGGGTCATTTGTTACCAAAGGATAATTTAGCCTGTCCTGATATAAATAGCAAATTAAACATTTGCATTCTGTAAGTCACTTCCAAAAAGCCTTAGAAAGAATGAGCCCATGGTACAACCAGCATACCCAACAAAACTGTAATGACTACAGAAGTCATATCCAATTAGCACCATGTGATAGCCCATTTATTCAGACAGTCCTGGCTTTGCACAGTCCTGATGTGTATGAATGTCAATCATCATGACTTAGTTAAATACTATCAGTCACCCAACAACACAGTTCAAACTGCAGTCACCATGGTATACTAACACTAATTACATGAAGTTCAAACTTCACTGCTAGCTCTTCAATCCACAATCTCCATGTAAATTACAGATGTGCATTGTGATAAGTGACGGATCATGTCACTTCTTTCCCAGTCTGTCGTGACAGGACACTGGGCATTTGCTATTCAGTTCACACACAGGCAGCAAAGCACGCAGTTGTGTTGCCTCCTTGCCTCCCAGTGAACTTGACAGCTAAGAAGAAGGTGTAGCAAATAAATGAAAGGGGATCAGGCTGGAAGTGGAATCTGAATCAAATGTCAGTGGAGCAATAGCAGAAGCAGCTGACCTTGGAAGCATGGACACTGCCACCATTTGAGAGAACTTAGCCATGCAACCCAAGGAACTTGGTGAAGGCAAACTTATAAACATAAATGGGAGGAAAGTGGTGTGCAGAAACAACGCAGGTGCCCCAGAGACTGTGCAAAGAAGGTGACATTTAAAGAATTTTCAGAGAAAATTTATGACATTGAAAGCACAAATGATAAAAAGTTGGAAGTTGACCCAAACTTAGAAAATTGTATTATAACTCACCAAAATATAAAAAGATGCTTCCCTCTGTATTGTATTATATTCAAGCAGGAGAAGGTAAGCACTGTTTAAGCTAATTTTGATAAGTTTTTATTAAAAAATATATACTTTAATTCTGATATTTCTAATGTTTTAAACTCCAATGCACTAAAAAATCGGTTTATCTCTTGTTTCTTTTTCTAAGTATTATAACCAACAGTTTTCAATGTTTAACAAAAAATTTTAAAGTGCATGGAACAATCCTAATTTTCCCCAATGATTATTAACATCACTTTGCTCTTTCAACCTGCATTGTTGTTTTTATGGTCCTGTGCTACTATACAAACCAAGGATTCCCTGGATTATTTTGAATCTGCATCTCCGGCAATCTTTCAAATGCTTGGTTCACATATACATATGCATAAGAGCTTGATGACTGACACTCTAAATGCCTAAAGTAGAGTGCTTTTGCACTCAAAGAAATGACCCTATTTCTCATTTCAAAGAGGCTGTGGAGAAAAGAAAGGATTCAGGATAGGACATTATTCCCTCTGAAACATGCTACTTGGAAATCTCTAACTCCTTGTTTCTGACATTCATGTGTGATACCAAACAGTGCACAAATAGTGATTCTGACTCCAGACTTTCCCTGTTGTCTACAGTCCAGTCAATAACTTACTAGACTACCTTCTTCTTGCTTGCTAGCAATTGGAGGAGGAATTGCATCGCATTCTTGGACTGACCGATGATTAAGTGACCCAGGGCTATGTGTCATGAGCCTTCTAGGGTCAATCGAAACTACAAATGAACCAACCACCCAAAACAAAGATGGGTGGAATTATTAGGGCAGACACTGTAGATTGTGTAGATTTTACCATCAGGACACTACCCTCTGAATTTCCTTTACTGGCTTGGGGAATCAGGGGTCAGACACTGAACTCATCAACTATGAAATAGTAAGAGGCAAGAAGGCGGCAGTAACAGACCAATAATCTGAGGCTTTCAAAAGTAGAACACCAACCTTTTGGTTACTAAATTTCCACTTGTTTAACTAACAGATGGCTGAGGCTATTTTACTTTGAAAAATGGAAAATGAACACCCATGGAGAAGAAGCGTTGGCAAAAACTGAGATTTGGATTTAAAACCTTAGTATTAAATGAAGACCACAAATGGAGACCCAAACATATGCCCTCATCTAACATACTTCTCAAGGACGGCAACTCTAAGTATTTGGTAAACAATAAGTATGCAACGAGTATTTTTAAATGAATGAATGAACAATATTCATGAGCTGGGGTGAGGTGATACGAAACATAAAATTGGCAAAGCTAAAAGAAAACATTCGAGGTCTTTAGCTTTTGGTCATCATTCTATTTCTTGTAAATAGCCAGAACTCGTCATTTTGTGATGTTCCTAACAATATATATGTATTCTTAATTGAGTATAGTTGATACCTAGGAATAAATTTTTTCAATAGGAAAGTGGAATAGTCACTTTATTAAAAAACATAGAAGAATGTTCAACTTCACAAAATTAATAAAACCCAAATCAAAACAATGAGATGCCAATTTTCACTTAACAGATGGACATAAGTTTAAGTTTGACAATACTCTGTATTGGTAGGGGCGTGGGAAAACAGGGTTTCTCATCTACTTGCTTTTTTTATTGGATCACATAGGACATCAAAAGGGAATTTATTTGTTTAATTTAAATTTTAGTTAACATACAGTGCAATATTGGTTTCATGAGTAGAATTCACTGATTCATCACTTATCTACAACACCCAGTGCTTATCACAACTGCCCTCCTGAGTAGGGGTACCTGGGTGACTCAGCTGAGCATCTGACTTCGGCTCAGGTCATGATCTCACAGTTTGTGAGTTTCAGCACCGTGTCAGGCTCTGTGCTGACAGCTCAGAGCCTGGAGCCTCTTCGGATTCTGTGTCTCCGTCTCTCTCTGCCCCTCCCCCACTCATGCTCTGTCTCTCTGTCTCTCTCTCTCTCAAAAAATAAACATTAAAAAATTAAAAAACAAAAGACAAAATGAAACAAAAAACACAAAAAACCCACAAATGCCTTCCTGAGTACCCATCATCCATCTAGCCCACCCTCCACCTTCATTTACTTGAGCTTTTTATGGGAGGGTAAATTAGCAATAGCTTATCAAAATAGATAATTCACATTCTCTCTGACCAGTAATTCCACTGTTAAGAATTTATCCTATAGATATGATAATACAGTATGCATATCTACAGCATAGATATAATACAGTACATGATAATACAGTAAATATATATTTATAAGAACATTTGTTGCACCACTGTTTGTAACAGAAACAGTCTGAAACAACTTAAATGTTCCATATTCATATTCATAGTGGACTATTTAGAAAATAATAGTGTCCATAGTTTGGGATATAATGCTGCTTTTTAAAAAATAAGGAAATCTTTCCAAGATATGTTAGATAGAAAAGAATAGCATGCATAATATGAACTTGCTTGTGTAAGGTATGTATATATATGTAATTATATAGAATTTTTTTAAAAGAATGCATAGAGACTTAACAATGGCTATCTTTAGTAAGAGGGAATGAGGGGGATGGAGGAAGAAAGTTACTTTTCCTTTTTTGTTTACCATTTAAATCACTTACCATGGATAATCCTAACTATTACCTTTATACAAGTAGTAATTAATGTAAATTACAGCAAGAAAAGAAATAATGTAAATTGCAGATACCAACATGAACTCTAGCACCCAGCAAAATCACCAAACTCGTCCTCATGGGTCTCGATGAGCCCAAGGCAGCAGCATACCAAGGTAATAATGACCACTGAAGTAAGTAACTGTGTGCCACTTTACAATTTTTCCTAAAAGTCATCTCAGTGATTTTCTTTTACACGTGCAGCAACTATACAAATATACAAGGTTTAGTGCTGATATTCTTATTCTTCAGGGGAAAGCAGCCTGAGAAAGTTAGTAATTTACCCTATGCCAGAAGTGTATTTCCAATTGCCTGCCAAGAATTTCTAGCTAGAGGTGTTGTGGAGCCTCCAATAGCATATTGTATATTTGAAAGTTGCTAAGACAGTAGATCTTAAAAGTTCCCATCACAAGAAAAAAATTGTAACTATGTGAGCTGATGGATGTTTTAACTAAACTTATTGTGGTAATCATTGGCAATATATACATATGTGAAATCATTATGTTGTACACCTGAAATTTATATAATATTATACATGATTTATATCTCAGTAAATCTGGAAAAATAAAAACAAAGTCGATATATTCCAAACCAACATTCTTCAAACTGTGTACACCTGGCTGTACATGAAGACTTTCAAAGGGATGTGTAGGCAGGGATAGTCTGTGGGGAATCTATTTCAAGACCCCCAATTTCCAATGATCTATTCTTTTTCAAAAGATTGGCAGTAATCTTTTCTATGTTCTTTTTCTTTTTTTTTTTTTTTTTTTTTTTTAAATTTTTTTTTCAACATTTATTTATTTTTGGGACAGAGAGAGACAGAGCATGAACGGGGGAGGGGCAGAGAAAGAGGGAGACACAGAATCGGAAACAGGCTCCAGGCTCCGAGCCATCAGCCCAGAGCCTGACGCGGGGCTCGAACTCACGGACGGCGAGATGGTGACCTGGCTGAAGTCGGACGCTCAACCGACGGCGCCACCCAGGGGCCCCTATGTTCTTTTTCTTAAGTCAGCTTCTTCCAATTCTCATTACTGTATATATATTTGTGTGTCACAGAATGCTCATTTATCTAAAATATATAACAAACTCCTATAAATCAATAAGTTAAAGACCTAAAACCAAATAGAAAGATGGAGGGAAAAAGCTTGAATAGATGTTTCACAAAAGAAGATTTAAAAAAGAAGAAGATATCGAAAAGGCCAACAAGCACAATTAAAGTGGTTAATTTCATTTGTCATTCAGTAAGTGCAGAATAATTAAGGAATCTACTCCTGAAATCATTGTTTCACTATATGCTAACTAATTTGGATGTAAATTTTAAAAAATAAAAAATAAAATTAAAAAAAAACACACTCTCTCTCTGTCTCTCTCAAAATAAATAAATGAACTTAAAAAAAAAAACACAATGAGATGCTATTATATATCTTCCAGAGTATCTAAGTTAAAAATATTGACAAAATAAGCACTGGAGAAGATGAGGAGCAAAACTAGAACTCACACATTGCTGGTGAGTGGTAAGCCCACTCTGGAAAAGGGAACAATGGAATTTTCTAGTTGGGGATAGAAATGTTCTATATTTTGTTTTGGGTGGTAGTTACAGAGATACATACATATATAAAAATTCATCAGGCTATATACTTAAAATCAGTGTATTTTGTAGTTAAGTAGATTATGTCTTAACAAAGCTATGATGAATTTAAAGATCAATTTCATAGCTTCACAGATATTACTTCATGTAGTTTAATCATTTTTACTAATATATATTATTCCATTGTTAGACCATACCACAATGTATTCATTCACCAAACTGCCTTTGGGCTGATTCTGGGATTTTGCTCCTATATACACTTCTATATTCCTGGTATATAAGTGCAAGAGTTCCTCTTGGGTATATTCTTAAGAGTGAAATTTCTTGGTTGTAGAGTATGTGAATGGTTAGCTTTATAGGACGGTGTCAGACCCTTCTTCCTTTGTACCAATAAATACTCTCACCAGCAATGATTAAGGGATATACTTTATCTACATCCTTTCCAACTCCTAATATTGTCAGATTTCTTAATTTTTGGTTTATCTCACTAAAGTCTCAATTTGTATTTCCCTATCACTAATGCAATTGAATATCTTATCACATGTTCATTAGCCAAATGTGGGTCATCTGTCATGAAATGCCTGGTCCTGTCTTTTGCCCATTTTCTACTAGGTTGTTTGCCCTCTCTGTATTGATTTGTAAGAGTTATCTAAATTTCATGATATTAACCCTTTGTTGATTATTTGGGTTACAAAAAGCCTTCTCCTAGTTTATAACCTGTTAACTTCACCTACAGTATTATTTTATGAACAGAAAAGTTCTGAAGATTAATATTTGTCAAGTTTATCCATGATTTCTTTTATGTTAGTGCCTTTGTTATCTTGCTAATAATATCCTTTCCTATACCCTCCAAGGCGCCCAAATTTTTCTTCTATATTTTCTGCTAAAAGTTTCAAAGTTTTAGTGTTTAATATTTAAGTCTTAGATTCATTTGGAGCTGATTTTTGTCTATGATGTGAGATAGGAGATAGGATGTGAGATAGGAAAAATGGATAGGTTATCCACTTTTTTTTCATATAGATAACCATTTATTCCAGCTCCATTTATTGAACAGTTTCTCTTTTTCCCACCAATCTGCCATATGACCACCGTCATAAAAGTCCCAGGTGTCTGGTTCCATGTATATTTGAAAATATTTGTATAATTCCTTTCATTTGAATGATAATTTGGGTGGATACAAAATTCAAAGTTAAAGTTCTTTGTCTTTTTTTTTTAAGTTTATTTATTTATTTTGAGAGATATAGAGATAGCACAAGTCGGAGAGGGGCAGAGGGAGAGGGAGACAAGAGAATCCCACGCAGGCTCTGTACCATCAGCCCAGAGCCTGACGCGGGGCTCGAACTCACAAAATCATGAGATCATGACCTGAACCAAAATCAAGTCTGATGCTTAACAGACTGAGCCACCCAGGTGCCCCAAAGTTCTTTGTGTTTTAATATATTTAGAATATTACTCGATTTATGCGCATATCCAACGTTGCTCCCCAAAAGTAAGATGTCAATGTGATTCTTGCCCTTTTTCATATGATTTGCTATTTCTCTCTGGGAGTTTTTAGAGTTTTTTCTTTGTTTTTGATGTTCTTAAATTTCATTATGCCTCTTTTGTCAGTTCTTCCTTATCTCTCCTATTTAGGATTCTTCCATTTGTTGAAATCTGAAATCTTTCTTTTTTCTTTAATGCCGATTATTTTATCTCTATTATTTCTTTAAAGATTTTCTCCTCCTCCTTTTTCACTTTTCCTGTCAAATTCCTATTATATGAATTTGGGCACTTTTACTTTTAACTCCACATAACTTTTTTCTCTCTCTTTTTTTTTTTTTTTTTGTATGTTCAATTTGTGTATCTTCCTGCTTCCCTCTGTAAAGTTCTATAATCTGATCATCTAGTTTTTAAATTCATTCTTCAGCTGCACTCATTTCACTATTAATTATATAATTGCATTCTATATTTCAACTATTATACTTAAATGGTTCTACTTGGTTCTGTTTTATTATTTCATATACTTGCTTCATATTATTAACATCTTCCCTTATCTCTTTTAGTATGCTTACTTTGTTGATTTTCAAATTTTGGACTGCCTATTCAAAACTCTCCTAATGGTGTCTGAAACTTGGTCTGTGATCTCATCTTCCCCAGGGAATACTTGTCCTTGGGAGGACAGTGTATGGTTCTAAGGCCAAATCCAGGTCCTCAGCCCAGGAGTTTAAGGAAAAGTAGGGGTAAGAACCCTGAGCACCAAAAACATGCCCCCTCCAAGCTATTCCTCAGTCCAGGGCTTCATCCTTATCAATCTTCTCCCAGGAGAAATGACCTTAGGTACTCCTAAAAGTATAACCTTGTATCGTTGACACTTTCCCCCTTCATTTTACTTGACTTTTCCACAGTATTTGACTCTCTTTAGCAGTCCTTTCTTGAAAACTTTTCTGGATTTTTATATTACCCTGGCCTGGTTTTTCTCTTGTCTCTGAGTATCTTATGTTTGTGAACTGCCTTCCAGGGTCTAAATTTCTTTTCTCATCCTTCAGATATTGGCATTCCATACTCATTCCTCTTGTCTCCTCTCTATATATACTTTCTCTAGATGGCTCTCAGGTCTCTCTCCAGCACACACCGTTCTGCTAAGATCTAGCTCCACCTCTCACCCCACCTGCATGGACACATCCACCTCAAGGCACCACAGGCTTTTCAAAGTTTATATGTTCCAAAGTGAAAATCATCTCTTCCCCCACCTCAACTTTCTCACTGTCCCGTATTCTCTATTATCCATCAAATTTCTAAATCAAGAAAATCGTTCACCTCTGTATGCTACCTGTCATTCTTCAAGGGGAAATGGGTCAGAAAATGTTGGTTACCTATTTAAAAGTTATTCCTGACTTTTTTCTTGATAAGAGTACTCTGACTTCTTTTGTTTTTGTTTGTTTGTTTGTTTGTTTGTTTGGATGTGTCTAGATCAAAAGGATAAGTTATGGGTTTCTTCAGTCTTGGCCATCCCATTCATTTTTGCCAGATAGTCATTTCCACATCCTCTCCTAGACCTAGGAATGGCCCATGTGATTCACTTTGGGCCAGTGAGAAATAATGAGAATTTATCTGGGTGCCATCTTGATAAAGTTTTTTCCTTGGTAAAACTGGAGAAATGTATACTATGTCTTTGTCCCCTTTTTTCCTTCTTGAGATACTGTCATGTGAGAAGGTGATGCTTGGACTGTGGCAGCTATCTTGCTACTGTTGGAGAAAAGTCTTAGGATGAAGGCTGGTCCGGTAAAGATGGAGGCACACAAAAATGGTATAGTGTCTGTGAGTTGTACTGTGCCCAAGTGGAGGACTCCAGAAAGCTACTGGCAGCATAAGTGTATCCAAAGAACTGAGAGGGGCGCCTGGGTGGCGCAGTCGTTAAGCGTCCGACTTCAGCCAGGTCACGATCTCGCGGTCCGTGAGTTCGAGCCCCGAGTCAGGCTCTGGGCTGATGGCTCGGAGCCTGGAGCCTGTTTCTGATTCTGTGTCTCCCTCTCTCTCTGCCCCTCCCCCGTTCATGCTCTGTCTCTCTCTGTCCCAAAAATAAATAAACGTTGAAAAAAAAAATCAAAGAACTGAGAAAGATTAACAAGTTAAAGTATCAATGCTTTCTAGCCTTGGTAGGCATATTCAATTCTGTGCACCAAAATGTAAGGGAAGGAAAACAACTTGGTGGAGAGGCATAAAGAAAATTAAATGGCTAGAAAGGAAAGCCTGCTAAAACACTGAAATATTAGCAACTATTTGTTAAAAAATAAAATCTTAAAGCCTTAAAAAAATAAATAAAAGTATAACCCACCAGTCCTGGAGCTTGGAGTTCAATGCGTAGGGAGTCAATGCTGAACACCAGTCACTTCCCACCCCTTTTCTTTAGCTTCTCACTCAAAACAGGGCTTTAGTGCTGCTTTGATTTTATTCCTTAAGACCTCTGTGAGGGGACAGGTATCACTGTCCCAAGGCAAAAGAAGAGAAGCAAAATGGGAACTTGGATTTTTTTTGTCTTCCTATTTTAACTTCCTATCCTGGCTCCTGGCTGCCGCCTCACCAATCGTACACACCAGCTCCAAATGAACCCTTTCTTTTCCCAAGAATTTCTCATAGTATTCTCTGTAATCTTGTATCATGAGGTTTTTCTCTAAAGTTACTCTAGGTTTAATCTTCAGAGAAGATGCAGTGTTCTGTGCTAATTCAGCATCTTGGGAAGGAACAGAGCCTTTTGGAAGTGGCCTCTCCCTGGGTGGTTTTTGACAATTAACTCAAACAGATTTAAAGAACTGAGTGACACTGCTGTGTCAAAACTCCTTCCAGGACACCTGGGTGGCTCAGTCAGTTAAGTGTCTGACTTTGGCTCAGGTCATGATCTTGTGGTTCACGAGTTTGAGCCCTGCATTGGGCTCTGTGCTGACAGCTCAGAGCCTGGAATCTGCTTCAGATTCTGTGTCTCCCTCTCCCCCCACCCCTCTCCCACTTGCACTCTGTCTCTCTCTCTTAAAAGTAAATAAACATTTTTAAAAAATTAAACACACACACACACACACACACACACACACACACACACACACACACACACACTCTCCTTCCATTCCCATCTACTTATTTATGTAAGGTCCTTGGTGCCTGTATCTTTCAAAACTAAAACAACAATACAATTGGTGCTGAATGCTGTCTCTAACAGTAAGTAATATTCAATCATGGATGAATAAACAGTTTGGGGGAAAAATGCAGCTTTATCCATCCACTAAAGAGATGCATTTCCAATATAATTTTACTTGTGATGCTTAATAATTTTAACAAATTATAATTATGGTCTCTTGATCAATTATGTATTAATAAACATAATGATAAATCATTGTTAAATAATTTTTAAACATTTAAAGGTTTAAAATTTTTAAAACTTAAAATCACAGGGAATAAAAACAAAGTATTAAATATGTATTTGAACCTTTTTTTTGGAAAATGAGACAAATGATAGGATGATTAATAAAAACCTTTCAAGTAAAAATATATATGGATAAGATTCTGTGAAAGAAGTGGAATAGAAATACAAATTCAAAGGAAAGAATGAATAACCTAAAGTTTCTGTTATAAAAGAGTTCATAAGTTTTTACAAATGGATAAGATGAATATCCTATACATGTAAAAAACAGTATTAGTTTTATTTTTGTCAATATTTGTAAAACATTATAGCCTTTGAAATTAAATTTATGATGAAAAATTTTTAAGCTTGACCTACAAAGATCTTCAGAGATTCATAATTTTTAAATATTGTTAGAATCACTCAAGCATAAAAGTTTGAATATACAATTCCAAAAAATGCCTCATTCTTTTTCCAATCTACGAAACCAGCAATTCTCCTAGACTTTCTTTTTGTCTTACACCACTTTCCCAGTCACCTGAAAAAGTTTTGATTCCTTGTACTCTTTTACCTAACATTCATACTTATTTGAAAAATTGTGCTGATTTTCTTCCCAATGTCTGATTTTTCCCCTCCTCTCTGTTCCATTCTTTTTGCCCAAGTTCCGATCTTCATCATCTCACCCACATCCTATTTCGGTGCTCCAGCTGCTGCTTGCCCCAAGCAAACCACACCACGCGCTGTTGCCAGATTATTCTTCCTGAAGTTCTGTCTCGCCAGGAATCCATCTACCAGCCCACTAACTGATGGAGCTGGCCTGTGAGGAGTCTCAGACACTTGGCTACTTGTCCCCGACCTGCTCCAGTGCCCATCCTGTTTCCATTCAGACCCTGATCCTCATTTTATCTCCCCACCAAGATCCTGCTTCTGCCTTTTAGCCAAGTTCCCTCAAGACCTTCAACTCAAATGTATTCCTAGGGCTTTTCCAACTTCTTACTATCTCAGGCAGGACACTCCATTAGAATAGGCATTCTCCCCTCAGAATCTAGACCACAGACCTCATCCAAGTCCACCCAAACTACCCTACAAGGGTCGGAGGGACAAAGAAGAAACTCACATAGGTTCAGCTGTGATCAGGGTACTTCATTGCCTTCCATTAGCAACCCATTGTCAAATAAGCTGAAAATAAAGTCTTCTCCAGGTAAGTCAAGGTCTAGAGCAAAACAGTTCTCACCTGCCTTCATGGCTTAATTTCCCCCTACTTCCCTACATGTCTTCTACGGTTCTAGAAAAACAGAATTACTACTATATTTCATATTCTCTGAACATAGTACACATTTTTTTCTGTCTCTATATCTTTGTAAAGTTCTTCCTATCTAGAATCCCCTTCCTTCTTACCATGACTGTAACATTAATTTCTACTTTCACCTATTCTTTCAGAGCCAGATCACATATTACCTTCACTTTAAATAGTTTCCATAATCTGCTAAAGGGAATATTAGCTCTCTTCTTAAAAATCTAGTACTACCACTACATTATATAGCACCACATTACTACATCATATGTTTTATCTTACCATATTATATAATATTATACAGCACTATGTTGTATAGTACATAAAGAATACATGTTATTATATACTATGTGTAATATATACACATACATACACATTATTATATATTCATTCACTGCCTGTAGTTTTGTTTTAAACCCTTTACTAGGTTGCGGGCAACCTGTGGGCAGGGACTGTGCCAGACTCATCCCTGTGTCCTCCACAGCACATAGTAGTATTCAATAAATATTTATTGAATTATTAAGTGTATATCAATCATTGCATATTGAATAAATCCTCAAGGCTCCTGGCTCATGGGTTCCTTTGTAACATAATTTTCATAAAAACCTTCATTAAATAGGGCCTCAACATATTCATACACATAAGGTAATTCACAATTTAAGAATAACTAAATATAGTAAAATAAAGGTAAGAGTCTTAACATATTGGGATGAAAATATACAGTAGAGAAAAAATGCCCAACAATCAGGCATCAGAAAAGTTTCACTCTCTTAACGTAGAGTGTGTATGTTAAGGCTAAAGGTCAAAAGCTGATGACCAAAACCTGGATAACAGCTTGTAAATTAATGAACAAGGGTCTTGTTCACACACTAGAAAAAACATTTTAAAATTAGCCCCCACACTTTGATGACAAGTGCCTTCACAAAGTGTGACCATAAAGCAAAAGTACACTGTACTTTGTGGTAAATTACTCAAGGTGAGAGGCTGCATTCTATTTATCTTTGTACCCCTATAATGGCTGACGGATTAAAATCCAAAGATACTTGTTAAAATCAATAAAGACATTTAAATGACTGCTGTGCCATTTTTAAAAAGCCACCTTGCAAGACTGATGCACTACAACAATAATTTCCTTCATTTCAAAGAGTATACGTTGTTCTCAACTATCTATGACAGCAAGTTAAAACTTTTTTAGACTGGGATTCACGTCCTGTCACAATTTTCTTTCCTTTTTTAAAAGTTCATTTCCCACTTCTTTCCTTCAAGCATTTTATCTGCCAGTCAAATTGAACTTCCTTATTTTACACTTGCTTGCCTCTATACCTCTGGTCATTTGGCAATTTCTCATGTCATTTATTATTTTCTTCCCTGTATTGTATCTTACACATAGCTTGTCTCCCTTACCAGATTCTAAGTTCCTTATATCAGATTATCTATCCTTAGTTATATTTTTATATATCTTTATATATCTTCAATTATATTTTATTACCTAGCCTAACATGGTAGAACCACACACACACACACACACACACACACACACACACACACACACTCGGTCAAAGGAATTACTGAATGTATGAAGAATACCAACAGGGCTCAAATCTGGAAACTACTTTATGACAAGCCATAGAATAAAATGTTTCCTTAAATTATAGCTGGGTTCTTAAATATAAGTAGGCATTAAAAATACCTTGGAAACGTGTTAAACATGCAAATTCTTGGTGTTAGTTATCAGAAGGGGGCTTGAAGGAATACCAAGTGGCAACTGTAATTACCTAATAAGAAGGAGTAAACTTCTGAACCACGTTGAGAGTAAAGAGAACAGAAAGGAAGAAACAGACACAAGAGGATCCCAGGCACACTCCTGGCAGTAGGAGCCATCATCAAACTCTTCCTTTGTAGGAAAAGCATTTCTTGGCTGGTTTTCCTTACATCTAATCTTTGACTTTTGAAATCAGGATGACAAATGTATTTATTTTAAGTTCCATTCACTTAAATGTACATAGAGAAACCATGACTATTTTTCTCAGAATACTTTTCAGATATATACCATATTTCAAAATGCACAATACATAGGCTGAACCATAAAAACTTTTTATCCAATAAAGCCCTTTGAAAAAAATGTCTCTACATGTTAGATATTGCAAAAGATAAGCTCTGCTTATAAAGCAGCCAGGTACTGAGAGAAGTAACGTATTCTTTTTAGATTATTTCAAACAGAGGATATGAATTATAGGAAGACTTCAAGTAGCTAAGAAGAAAAGAGTCTTTTTGCCTTTCAGAAGTTTATGAAATGCCCATATTCCAAACTTCATACACTGAACTCCTTAGGGTAGTCTGATATAGTACACGCTATCTGTCACTTCTCTACCCATTTGGCAAAGACTACATAGAGACAAATGTTACAGAGGCTCAAAAATGGAGACTTCTGGAAAAATGACCAAAGCCAGAAATAAAGTTGTACTAATTAGAAAACAAATAATTAAATGGCCAAACCCGAATGTTGTGTGATGCTGAAAAGAGATAGATTTCTAAGGCACACCATCTGTTTTACAGTTTTTGATTTTGCTGTACTACAAATCTACTCAGAACAGTTTTGCCATGATCTAGCTGCTAGCTCATTTGCACAATTACTTCAGGCCAGAAAAACTTATTGCACAGAAGCATTTCAGAGATCAACACATTCATAGAAGAGGGCAGATAGAAATCAGCTTTCAGTGAAGACTAGTTTCTGAGCCCTTGAAGGAAAAAAAAATATTATTCAAAAAAATGATTACAAATTGCCAAAGGAAAATGAGAGAATTGAAAGGAACAGTGACATCACTATAAATTTCTGATACATATCTAAACTGACCTGGGTCACCACCAACCCCTCTGTTGGCCAGTCTAATGGAAACTCATCTCGCCTTGACCTCTCAGTAGCATTTACCTGGGAGCTAAGCTCTCACTTTGTCAATCCTCTCACTTAACTTCTCTGGCACCACTCTCACGATTTTCTCCTCTTCTTACCTGCTATCCCTCCATAGCCCCCACTGCTAGCTGCTCCTCTTCTGAATGCTGTAGTGTCTCATGGCAGGGTGCTGGGGCCTCTTCTCTTTTCTATCTGTATCTTCTTACCAATTTATCTCTTCAGCCCGATGACTTTACATGGCATCTATATACTCATGATTCCCAAACTTCTATCTCCAGCTTGGACTTCCCTAGCTCCAGACTCACATATCCAATGATCTATTTAATATTTCCACCTGGATGCTAGGTGTCTCAAGCTTTGCACATCTAATATGGAACTCTTGAGTCACCATCCTCCCCGCAGGAAAAAAAAATCTGGAAGTCATCCTTGACTCCTCCCTTAACCTCTTTCCTCATCTAATCCACCACCAAGTCCTGTCAATTATACCTAAAAAACATGTCACATGTATTTCTCTCCAACTCTATTGCTACCACCCTGTCCAAGCCACCATCACCTTGCGACAATACCACTGCAAGGTACATATATCATGTATCTCCAGTACCTAGCACAGTGTCTAGCAAATAATAGATGTACAATAATTTCTTCATAGATGAATACTGCTTAGCAATATTTCCTATGTGTATTTAGAAATCTCCAATCTCAGTTCTTTTTTTTTTTTTTTTCAACGTTTATTTATTTTTGGGACAGAGAGAGACAGAGCATGAACGGGGAAGGGGCAGAGAGAGAGGGAGACACAGAATCGAAAACAGGCTCCAGGCTCTGAGCCATCAGCCCAGAGCCTGACGCGGGGCTCGAACTCACGGACTGCGAGATCGTGACCTGGCTGAAGTCGGACGCATAACCGACTGCGCCACCCAGGCGCCCCAAAATTTTTTTTAATGTTTATTTATTTTTGAGACAGAGAGAGACAGAGCATGAACGGGGGAGGGCCAGAGAGAGAGGGAGACACAGAATCCGAAACAGGCTCCAGGCTCTGAGCTGCCAGCACAGAGCCCGACGTGGGGCTTGAACTCATGGACCGTGAGATCATGACCTGAGCCGAAGTCGGATGCTTAACCGACTGAGCCACCCAGGTGCCCCTCCAATCTCAGTTCTTAAAACATTTTCTGAAATACCTACAGGCTTACTCATTTATTGAATCATTCACTCATTCAGCAATTATTAGTTGGTCTTAGGCTCAACAACATATTTTGCAGTGTCTTCAAGATGGCAGAAGTTTGTTTCCAGTTTTTATGAAAATCTCTGGAGATGGGCAGTGAAAGGCTGGCATGGCAGCTCTGTGAACTAAGAGCCCTGATTCCTTGCATCTTATTGCTTTGCCATCCTCAGTTTATGGATTCCACTTTATGGTCTAATGTGGCTAGTCAAACAAAGAAGATGGGTATGAGGAATGCCATACTCTTTCCATTTAAGGACATTTCCCAACAATTGCTCCTACTTCCCCCAACATGATAACTAACAAAAACTGGGGATGACTAGCAAAGAAGACCAGATAGCAACGTTTCCAGCTGCAAGTGAGGATCCTCATACCAGAGAATAAAAAGAGAATAAATATTAAGAGGTAAGTAGCTGTTTCTTCCAAGGTTCCTATTGTGACCAGGTAATGTTCTCAGTACAGAAATACAAAGCATGGTAAGATATAGGGTCTATGCTGAAGGCAGTTAGTCTAATGGGGGAAAGCAATACGCAAATGAATAATTACTCAAAATTTCAGGCCAGGTAACAGCCACTGTTAGGAGATCTTGGTTTTTCCAAGTCCCCAAAGATTCCTTCTATCCAAAGAGCTGAAAGAGAAGCGGACAGTTCCAGTGCTTTACGTCACTGAACTGTACAGACTGCTTCAATATTCCAGTTTTCATAACGGGCATTTCTCAGCTCTCTTCTACAGGACTTGATATGGCATGGAGCAAAGCAGAGTTCATTTAAACCTCTGTAAACATATAGAAACAACTGTGGTAATAGTTTTAATAATTTGAAAATATCCATTTGAGAAATGTGTTAAGGTTCAATAATTTCTTTTAACTTGTCATAAGATGAAACTAATTGACTATTTTAAGACTATACATAAATGACAAGGCCAAATTAAAAAAAATAAAAAAGCAATGATAGCACGTCAAAAAGAAAAAAAAAGAAGTAATACTATCACTTACTGTTATCCACTGGTTATCTAGAAGTTCCTTAGCTGTGATTCTGTGAGCAGGGTCTACTTTCATAAGTTGTTTCAACACACTTTTAGCTGCAAATAAGGGAAAATCCTGAAAATCTTATTTTAGCTACAATTAATACATTTTCCAGTTTATTTAGAATAAGGTCTATGTGACCTGAGGGAATGACTGCAATTATAAAATAAATATCATCAGTATAAATGGTTAATAAACAATGTTTCACAGGCCTACAGTGAGGTTTTATGGCCTGGATTAGCTGGTTTATGGTCTATAGTAAAAATGAGCTAGATGATTGGCAATTTCCTCTTCAATTTTTACTGTGTATTTTCTGTTTTTGTTGGAAGTTTTGACAACAACAATCACAGTGAAGAGATCACTATTTCTACAAGTAAATAGTGTTTATTTCTACGAGTAAATATAATGATTAAACAGATCTCGAGTATTTGAATTACTGGCCAAGTTTCTTATATTACATAGATTTCCTTCAGTAAATAATAACAGATCTATACTTACCACAATCACTTATGGAATCCCAGATTGGATCTTCAAAATGTAGTTCTCCCTTTCTTATTAGCTCAAATAGCTTCTCTTCTGAGCTTGCCAAAAAGGGTGGTTCTCCACATAATCTACAACAAAGGCAATGATTTTGTTTAGATTTTTAAAAAATGATCAAAATGATGCTATTAAAAATTAAGTTTCCATAGGACTTGGAAATAGTGGTGCTTCAAATTTAAATAAAGGATAGCTAGAGGTGGGGATCTCTCTAGATGTACAAACAGGAGAAAAGGGTTTTTGCAAGATCAGTGCTAGGCCCTCTTTATAGACCTTGAAATCTCCAGATTAGCAAATGGCCCAAAGGTGTTCCAGATGGGGGAGAACTAAGCTTAAATAGGGCCAAAATACAGGAAGGTGTGAGATTTTAAGTACGCAAATAATAGTGGAGGTGAACTTCAACGTGAGAGAGGATAATGTAATGCTTTAAAGGACATAATTCAAACTGAAATTTGAGGAAAATATACTGAGTTTTCAGAGTCCAATGAGAGTTGTATCCATGGTAAAATACTACACAAATGTTAGTAAGAATAAACCAAGAAAAACCCTGGGCTGTACAGGCTCTGAGTCAAAGCCAAAAATATATTAAAATCACCACAACTCTTCAAAACTGGTATACAAAAGGAAGACAACCTGGATGAGGAAAGTCAGATGACGATGATTTGACCCTTCAGTCTAGAATGAAAGCTGAGTTACGTAATCATCAACATCAGTAAAAACCATTGGCAGTATATATAAAGTCAGCATGGCTTGTTGCACATTCTGTAATACAGGGACTATGTGTCTTCAGACTCTTTTCAAAGGAAGTACTGTACTATATTTTACAAAGAGCACGGCAAGCCTATGCTTCAGTCAGTAATCCAGACCAAAACTATAAGAACTCGTGTAAAAGCTGAGTTCCAATTCTTCATAATATATTCTCAACAAATGTTACCCATCATCTTTACTGTCAGTCCCAACTTCTGAGTACAACCCTATAGACAACAACCAGATTTTGCCAATGACAACCAGACAGGAGCTGAACCTGGGCTCATCACATAGGCAATACCATATGCCTGTTCTTCAACTCTCAGGATTATATTTTTCCACTTTGTTACTGAAAGAATAAAATGGCATAATTATATTACACTCCACAAATGCTAGTCTATTATGTCCATAAGTATAATGATCTCTAAGTTTCCCAGCAATTAGATTTTTACTTTGACTTTTAAAGTTATACTGTGGAGTTCTTTTAAAATCTTCACTATGATCATTTTTGAATAAATCTAAATTTGATAAATAATTCACATGATAAGGAGGATGGTGATGATGATTTTGTAGGGAAAAAAGTTGCTTTCATCCTTGTAGTTGATCAACCTAGGCTAGAAAAGAGAACTCTTCATTTATATAGCTTCTTGTTAAAAGACCAGTACTTATCAAGTTGTTCTACAGTCTCTTATTTTAATACTTTTTATTTCTCCAGCTCATTCTGACCCTTCTCTCTCTGATCTTATTTGCCTATTGTTTAGTTTCAAAATGCAATTAAAAAAAAAGCTAGATAAATAGTCTTACGGACAATTACTATCTATTATAACAAGTACAGGACAGCAAGAGTCCAGCTCATTGAGTCTGTTAACAACCAGTGATATGCACATTCACCAATTTCTTAGCTGCCCCTGCATTGCCCGACTCGCATGCCACTATAGCTTAAGGGCTACTTTTTAAAAAATTCCACTTTTTTTCTGTCCTTTGCAATTTTACTTACACAAAATGTATCTAATGGTTGGTCAATCAGCAGCATATGAAATTTTATGACAGCAATTTTCTGCACATCCAGAAAAGGGAATCCAAGACATGAAAAATGCCTCTTGAAGCCTTTCTATTATTTTCTGTTGCCTTCATAGGAATCACAACAGCAGAGGATAGTACCCATGAAGAGTGTTTATGTTAATTTCACCTTGAGGAAGTACGTTATCATTGTCCAATTAAGCAGAAATGAATCAGGGGTAACTGATAAACAAGAAAATAACCCCCCTGGAGAAGGTAATATGTTTGTGCCCTTGGTGAAAGAAATTATCTATAAGAACACTGGCTCAGGCAAATTAATGAATAGGCACTGATTAGCTAAGTAAGAGTCTAGTGTAAAGAAAAAAATATGTCATTATGATGATATGCAGTCACGCTCTGAAGCAGAAAAATTCAAATTATATCTTTAAGAAGGAGAAAAATTTAAGATATGTAATACACTATCACTTTCTTTAACAACAAATTCAAACTAAGAAGGCAGCAAATACCACATGAATTGTGTAATAATAGATTACATATATTATGTTTGACTTGTCTAGAAATTCTTACAAGTATGAAACACTAATTTAAAATAGTTATATTTTTAATTAAAAACTAAGGCTCAGAATTTTTATGGTATGATTGTAATCAGCACAAAACAATGATCAAAAACTTTGTGAATATGTTTATACTTCATGCAATCTGAGCAGTGATGTGTGTTGACCATCTGAGTTACAGCTACAATCACATCTTCCAATTTCTGCTGCCTGTGTATTCCACTTCACAGAACTGTGAAAATGTAACTACTGTGATGTCAATATTTAGAAATGATCTGGAAGAGGTAGTACACAGTGAAATCTTCAATATGACCATAAAACTAATGTTGCATCAGCATAAAAATGTTCATACTCACCAAGAGGCAGAACAATGGCCACTAACTTTTCAGAACACCTCTTAGATAATTCGCTTTAATTCAATTTAACAAACATATATTGAGCACTGACTACATACCTACCATTGTACCAGATACTAGGGATGCAAAGATGAATAATATAAGATCTCTTCCTTCATGGAATTTAGAGTAAAGAAAACAAAAACAGAAAACAAAAACATACTCTAACAATTATATTCCAACAGTTTTAAAAAGTGCTATGAGAACACAGGAAAGTGAACACTTCCATCAAATGTACACATGTGCAAACTTTCCTGATGAAATGTTATCGTTTTTCTTTCAGTGTTGTTGTTTTGCGTGCATTTTTGTATGTTGCCTTAACTCCTCTTTGGAGTGTAGGAATGTATATACATAATGAATGCAGTAGCTCTGCTGGGGTAGATGGCAGGAGTTAGGGAAACAGAAGGTGTTAATGTTTGAGCTGGAGGACCCAGGAGAAAGGTTAGTAGAGAAGTAAAAGAACATTCTAAGTAGAAGAAACTGCATGAGCAAAGACCCAGAGACATGTGATACACGGTATGTGAATCAGAAAGAGTGGCCTGAGTGGCTATAGCATAGGGTAGGTGCATGGAAATGCACATCTAGCCCAAGACTGGAAAGACATTCTGGAGCCAGATCATGAAAAACTTGCCTTTATGCCGTGCTGGGATGCTCTGACGTTTTTCTATAACAAGGGAGAATTATCAGAGGTCGTGAATCAGAAAAGTAGTACCATCAGATTTGAAATTTAGAAAGTCCTGACAGCAATGTGAAGGATGAACTAGGGAGGGAGACCAGGGGCAGGAAGAACAGTCAGAAAGACAATGTAATATTCTAGAAGACAGATCATAAGGAGAAGTGATACCAGTGAAGAGAAACCAAAGAATTTCCTTTTCAAAGGGAAAGTGAACAGGACATGGGGTTTGATTGACTTCTGAGAGTGAGAAAGAAACAGTGATGTTTTCGGTAGCAGTAAGAAGATCAGGAACTATGGAATACTCTCTGGATCCCGGGATGAACCTCTGTCTAGTTAGTGTCCACTCCTCACATACGCCTAAGTGCCAGGTACCAGTACCTGTCTCTACCTGATGAATCTCTTCAGAAAATACAAAGAAGCTTTCTGGTTTGTAGCAAAGGATCAGGGAGGTGTTAAGCAAGAGTTCACTCAGATCATGTCATGTATTCTAGCATTTATAGGTCAACGAAAAGCAAACCTGTATGTTATAAATTTATAGTATTAAAAAAATATCTAATGGATGTAGCTAACAACTAATAAGAGAGCTTTCAGAAGTACTTCCCAATTGTTGTTTCAGTCATTTTTTTAAAACCTATATTGTTGAATCTTCATTTAAAATCTATATAATTCTACTGTTAGGGACTATCCATTCATTTTAAACTGTACCTTTAGCAGGCTACTTACAGAATGTACATTATGACACCTATGCTCCAAATGTCACACTGCTGGCTATAGTCGTGGGCATTGATAACTTCAGGGGCTGCCAAATAAGCAGAGATGAAATAATATTAATAATACAATAAATGAAGTTTAAATGCTTAAACACAAAGCATGAAAAATGTGCTGATGTGTTGTAATTTATTCCCCCACAGGGAAAAAGAGAACCAACAGCAGATGTTAAATGAATAATGTACAGGCCTTAACAATTGATGTCACTGTACCCTCACTCCTGTCATTTAGCTTCTAATGGAACGACGGCATAAACTGTGTAACTAAATGTACTACTCTTCATTCCTTTGAAATTGTTAAGAAATGATTTTGCAAAGACCGTGTAAGTTATAGTAGAAGACAACAATATCTCAGTTCCTTTCCAAAAATAGAATTGAATACGTGCCTGAAGTGGATATAATTTAAAGCAAGCCCAATATGTGGAAATCTGGATTCACAGAGAAACTAAGATAAATGGTTATAAATCATTTTAGTAAAATAATAATAATAATAATAATAATAATAATAATAATAACAACAACAACACCAACAACACAGCACTCCTATGACAGGACACAAATTATTTTCCACACCTTCTAAATGAGAAAACTAAGGTGGCAAAGAAAGAGCTCCTACAACCTAACTTGATCAAAACGCCAACTAGGAAAAGGATCCAGGTACTCTGAGTCCCCAGTTCTGTGCTCCGTACTTTACAATGTGTTCACAATAGGGCTCCTTTAAACAAGCTTCTCAAAATAGTTGTTTTTCTTTCTTTTATTTTTTGTTTTCTTTTCTTTTTTCTTTTTCTTTTTTTCTTTTTTTTACTTGAAGGGAGCACAATTTAATGATTAGATTACTTTATAATGGCTGGCTTTTAAAATGGCTTTAAAAATGTCCCATATGATATTTCAGGAATAGTCTATTGTGCCTCTATGGTTAGGGATCAAATATCTTTCCTTAAGGAAAAAGAAAGAATGAAACAGTTATAAACAGAAAAATAAAATATAGCTGTATATATTTCAATAGAACTTTAATATTTACAAAATACTTTCATATAAATTATGTTATTTGTATAAATCATACTATGAATCTTGGGAGATGGGCATCTGGCTCACTTTGCCAGTGGGGAAACTAAGGTTCAGATATATGAAATGACTTGCCTAAGGTTACACAGCTACAGAGTACCTCCCACATAAAAGGTGTTATTTTAGAAAAGTTTCATTCTCCCGCCCTGCCCCAGACCCTTCTTTTATAACTACTAAAAGCAAATGGAATTTCACTTCTTCTGCCTGTTGTCAAAGGAACTAAAAAGCAACAAAAAGGAACCAAAAAGTAAAGAGAAGAAAGAATGAATAAAGGTTCAACTATAGATAATTAACAAAACTGAGTAATTCATTTCCAAATCATTGAAAATTAATTAGTATTTTCCTTTAAGTAGCTACTTATATTCCTCAACTCTACTTAAACTCTTTAAATACTGAATCATTAGAGTTCAAGTCGCTCTGTGGCTTTGAGTCAATGACAAGGGCAAGTCTGTGATTTGATTCCATGAAGGCCCTCCACACTGGGTGCCCCACAAGGCAAGAGCCGGGATTCTGGGCCTTCATCTTTCAGAGCCATCTTAATTACCGGGGGCGTTTCCACATGCACAGCCATCACAGCGCTCACAGGGAGGCAGAGGCCAGAATGACGGTGCCAGGGAGCCATTTAGGAAGTCAGCAAAGCTCTACAAACCATCTGTCTTCTCTCTTGTTCTCTCACTTGTTATCAGTGTAGACAGCTAATAAGCAGGCATAAAACTCAGGGTGCTTGGATATATTTTCCCCATGTAACTACAGACCAGATGTCTTTTGCCAACAGGAGGATATGAACAGAATCTAAAGTAGCCTTTTCCCAAATAAGAGAGAACAGTTTCGAAACTTTATATATCAAGTAGGAAAAAAAAAAAAAAAAAAAAACAGAACTAAGTATACTCCTCAGCAATAGAAATGAATAATCCACTGACACGACATGGGTAAGTCTCAAAATCATGACACGGAACAGAAGACAGACACAAGAATGTACACTGATTCAATTTAAATAAAGTTCTAGGCAAGAAAACCTAAGATTTAGTGATAAAAATCATCAGTGGTTGCTGGGGTCTGGATGGGAGACTGACAGAGAGCAAGACAAAGGAATTTTCCAGGGCAAAAGCGATGTTCTATACCTTCATCGGGGCGGTGATTATATAAGCACATGTATTTGTCAAAATGCATTGAACTTTACACTTAAAATCTGTGCATTTTATTGTACATAAATTTTATTTCAACAAAGATGTTTTTAAAGAAATCTATAAAAGGTGCTAAAAGATTTGTCAAAGCTCTATCTTGGTGGATGACTTTAATAACTCTCTCTCTTAGAAGTCAACAGAAGCAAACAAAATTAAATTAATAATATGCAAAGTCTGAATCACAAAGGTATCACATTTGACTTTATAAATACACACACAGAGACATTTTTTTGGTCAACAAACCAGGAATATATATACTTTCTAAATATCCAATGCAACATTTGCAAAAACCAACTATGTGTTCAATCACAAAGAACAATTCCTACCTAGAAGCCAAAAACCTTTAAGTCACAATTGCTCAGGACAATGAAGAAAACCAGGCAGAAAAACCAAACGGCTAGGAAAACTAACACATATTCACATGAACATCAAACATATCCCAACCACCTGGGAAACTCTAAAAGCATTTCTCAATGATTCTTGGATTAAAGACAAAAACTAAAATTATACACTATTAAAAAATGAATAATAGTTAGAAAGAAAACTGTATAGGAAAAGAAATGGTCAAAGAAATACTCAGGAAAATATGTAGAAAATAAGAACGCTGAACATAAATAAGCATTTAGCTTAGGAAGTTAAATAAACCAAAATAAAATATAAAGAAGGAATTCAGAAAGATAAAAACAGAAATTAATGAAAAAGCCAATCAAATAACATTAGACTTGAGCTGGTTCTTTGAAAGCCCAATAAATTGTCCTAACCACTAACAAATCTGATCAAGAAAAAAAATGATTAGTATTATTACAAGAGCTTAAATTGGGCACTAAGTGTCAGGTAATGTGCTAAGCACTTTACATATATTTTCTCTTTCAATTCTCATGTCAACCTGATAAGAAAGACATTATTATTACCATCCTAAATACATCCTCTCCCCTTCCCTGGTTTATTTTTCTTTCTTAGCACTTGTCTCTAACATCCCAGATAATACCAGACGTTTTACTTTTTTATTTTGTTTAATGTTTGCACCAACATGACATTTTTTTCTATTTTGTTCACTGCTGTAGTCCCAGTACCCAGACCAGTTCTGACACAAAGTAGACCCTCAAAAATTGTTTGATAAATGGATGACATACTCCCCATTATACAGATGTAGACTGCAACAAAAGCAGTCAGGTTGTTTTGCCCAGGTGTAAGTGACAGAGCTGGAATCCCAAGTTAGGCCGGTGATGCAGGACATATTGCTAATCTGACATCATATGACCTTCTTAAAAAATATTAGGAATTATTAGGGGTATAGAACCACAGATACACTGGAGAATTACAAAACTGTAAGTGTGAGGTGCCTGGGTAGCTCAGTCGTCTAAGCATCCAACTTTGGCTCAGGTCATGATCTCGTGGTTCGCGGGTTCGAGCCCGGCACCGGGCTCTGTGCTGACAGCTCAGAGCCTGGAGCCTGCTTCAGATTCTATGTCTCCCTCTCTCTCTGCCCCTGCCCCACTAGTAGTCTGTCTCTCTCCAAAATAAATAAACATAAAAAGATTTTTAATTAAAAACAAAATTATAAGTGAATATAATATGCACATTTATGCCAATAAATCTTAAAATCTCAACATAATGAACAATTTTCTATCAAAACAATTCAAGAAGGTGTGGAAAACACGAAGAACCCAGGATAAATTGAAAATATAATAGAAACTTAACCTACCAAACAGAATCAGGGCCAAAAAAATTTAAGGGGAAATATCATCAAACTATTAATGAATAGATAATTTCTGCTACTTTGTGGTTAATGAGCAGATCATTTTATTTTTTAAATGAGGCTAGCATAACCCTAACATCAAAAAAGACAAGGGCAGCACAAAAGAAAGCAAGCTACATTCAAAGCTCCTAAATAAAGTGGTGACGAGTTGAATAGAGCAGTATATTAAACCACCTGGAGTTTAATCCAAAGGTGCAAGGATAGCTCAGCATTTTAAAAACCAATTAATGCAATTAGTCTGCTAATAAATTTAAAGAGAAAAAATACATAATCATCTCCTAGGTACAGATTTGAATAGACATTTCATCAAAGATTATGAGTGACTCACAGCTACGTGAAAAGATGCTCACCCTCATTGGCCACTAGGAAAATTAAATTAGCAAATTAAAAAACCACAATGAGATACTACTTCACACCCACTACAATGACTATAATTACAAGGAAAGGTAATTATCAAGAGTGAGCAAGGACAAAAAGAAACTGCAACCCTCATACCCACATGCTAGTGGAAAGGTAAAATGCTATAGCCACTCTGAAAAACCACTTGGCAGTTTCTTGAAAAGTTAAACAGAAATAATCCACGACCCAGCAACTTCACTCCTAGGTAGCGCCCAAAGAAAATATGTCCACATGAAAATTTGGACCCAAAAGTTCATAGCAGCATTATTCATAATAGCCCCGAACTGGACACACTGCATGGCCATCAGCTAACAGATGAACAAAAGGTGGCATGTCCATGCAACAGACAACTGTTCAGAAACATAAAGGGACAGACTACGGCTACAACAGGAAGGTACTGCAAAGACATTACGCTTCAGTGAAAGAAGCCAGACATAAAAGACAACATATGGTATGACTCCGGTCAGACGAAATGTCCAGGAAAGGCAGATACAGACAGGCAAAAAGATTAGTGGTTACCTGGGGCTGGGATGGGAATGAGATTGAGTACAAATGGGCAGGAGGCAATTTTCTGGGATAGAATTACTCTAAAACTGGACTGTGGTGATGGTTGCACGAGTCTGCGAATGCAGGAAAAATCACTGAATGGTACACTTTTTATGGCATTTAAATTGTACTTCAGTAAAGCTGTTAAAAATCACACTTGGAAAAATGGTAAACTGTTGCTTTACAAAATATATTTAATCGGTACTCTTTATGATGTACCACTTGATGGCAATAAAAATGGATAAGAGATGGAAAGAAGCAAAACACACACATGATTTCAGCACGAATTCACAAAACCAATAATTAAGTTTGGGGTATGATTACCTAAGAGATATAAACACTCTAAGAAGAGTCCAGAAAACCAATAAAAACTATAATCTTTAAAGATAAGAACTGTGAGAAAAATGCTAAAACAATGAAATTATTTGACCTAGGAAAAGAAAAAGTAGCTTGATTACAGGGCCATTAAGTCAAATTACAGCAAAATCAGACTGCTCAGGTTTTTCTTTTTCTGCTTTTTTTTTTTTTTAATTTTTTTTTTCAACGTTTATTTATTTTTGGGATAGAGAGAGACAGAGCATGAACGGGGGAGGGGCAGAGAGAGAGGGAGACACAGAATCGAAAACAGGCTCCAGGCTCTGAGCCATCAGCCCAGAGCCCGACGCGGGGCTCGAACTTACGGACCGCGAGATCGTGACCTGGCTGAAGTCGGACGCTTAACCGACTGCGCCACCCAGGCGCCCCTTTTTCTGCTTTTTTTTAAATTGAAGTATAGTTGACATACAACATTCTATTAGTTTCAGGTGTATAACATAGTGATTTAACATTTATATGTGTTACTAAATGATCACCACAATAAGTCTAGTCACCATCTATCACCACACAAAGTTATTACAATGTTATTGACTATATTCCCTATGCTGTACTTTACATACCCGTGACTTAATTTATTTTATAACTGGAAGACTGTACCTCTTAATCCCCTTCACTTATTTTGCCCATCACCCCCAAAACTACCAGTGTGTTCTCTGTATCTACGAGTCTGTTTCCGTTTTGTTTTGTTTGTTCATTTGTTTTATTTTTTTAGATTCCACATTTAAGTGAAATCATATGGTATTTTCCTCTCTCTGTCTGACTTCTTTAACTTAGCATAATGCCCTCTGGGTCCATCTGTGTTGTTGCAAACGGCAAGATTTCATCCTTTTTCATGGCTGAGTAATTACACATACTCAAACATACCACATCTTTATCCATTCCTCTATCGATGACACTTAGGCTACTTACATAGCTTCGCTACTATAAATAATGCTGCAATGAACATGGAGGTGCACGTATCTTCCCAAGTCCGTGTCTTCGTTTTCTCCAGGTAAATACTCAGAAGTGCAATTATTGTATCACATGGCATTTCTATTTTTATTAACCTCCACACTGTTTTCCACAGTGGCTGCATCAATCTACATTCCCACCAACAGCATACAAGGCTTCCCTTTTCTCCACATCCTCGCCAATACTTACTTGTCTTTTTGACAGTAGCCATTCTGACAGGTGTGAGGTGGTATCTCATCATGGTTTCGATGTGCTTTTTTCCCTGATGATGAATGATGTTGAGCATGTTTTCATGTGTCTGTTGGCCATACGGATGTCTTCTTTGGAGAAGTGTCTATTCCACTCTTCTGCCCACTTTTTAACTGGATTGCTTTCAGTGTTGAGTTTTAGGAGTTCTTTCAAATTGCTCAAGTTTTAACTACATTAGTTGTTCTACTCCTTTATATAGAAAGATCATTTTAAATCTATGAACTTACCCATATAGATAGGAGTCCCACATGTGGTCTGCAGCATGGCTTCACTCCTACCCTGCTTCTTCACAGCTAAGCCAAAATCAGTCACCTAGAAGAAGAAACCCAGTCACCTGGTTTCCTGTCCCAGAGTTCACTCATTCTGAAAGTAGGAGTTCTAATCGCTTCTCGGCCTTTTGGCTAAGATCAAGTGTGAAAGTAGGAGTTCCGCCGCATTGTAATTGCACTGTATTTAATTCAGGGATTCTTGAGGAGGGAGGGGTTTTATTTGTATTACTAATAAGGACTTTGCTTTCACTTCCCTTCCACCCCTCTTTGTGAAGAAGAAAAACCTTGTTGGTAAAGAGAAGGCTGGTTTCTCCTATCTGGAGCAAACACCCATGATATTGATTGATTGTTCCTTCTAATTAAACTTACCGGCTCAACATGGGAAGTTCTATTTTGAAAGAAGGCATTTAGCTTTTTCAGATTAAAAAAAAGTTATTTTTAAAAACCTCTTTCATTGTAGAATGCATTCTGGCCTTAGTAGGTTTACTCTCTATTTTTCTGACACTCAAGCTCTGTTCCAGTTTAAAGCACCGTTATAAATGCAGTCATTATCCTTGGCAGCACTCACAGAAACGGCCCCCTTTTTAAAATTATTTATAAGACACTATCTCTGGTAAATACCATCCTCTCTTTGCTATGACTTCCTTTGTGTTTCTAGAGTATACTAACTAAAACAATTATGACGCTATTAAAAACTACAAGAAGCAAATTAACAGGGAAAAAAGGCGACCGTGGAGCTAGAAATACACGGGAGGCCCTGCTGCGACTGCGCTCTTCCTGCTCTGTTCCAAATCGTGGTCAGGACACAGTCGGTTATTAAATATTCAGTATGTGCCCTTGGTCTTGTCTCCCAAGTTGGAACAGCCTTGGGCTGAAAGCAAAAAAACAGGCACATTTATTGATCATACAACCAAAGATAGGCTCGTGGTCCACAGACACTGAATGCAAAGTTTCCAGGGCCTTCTGGAGTAGAAAATGTTCCTATCAGTACGTGATACCACTATTTTTCTAAACAGAATGATCGATTTCTCCAGGAGTTTTCACAATTATCTCACTTGGAGGATTATAATATGTATCTTTTCTCCACAGAAAATCTACACAGATATCAAATATACAAAAGGTTTCACGATCAATTCAGTTCTTTAGAGAGCAATCATTCCCTCATTTACCAAATATTAAGTGAGCACATACTATGTTTTCAGACATTACTCTAGGTACCAACAATCAATAAAACATGTATGATTCCTGCCCTCACAGAGTTTAAAATGAAAATATTCAAGAATATTTATTTACTTTGGTAAAACAACAATGCTGTTAAACTCACTTATATTACATAGGGATTTAGCTTCTGCAACAAAGTGAGTTATTCACAGACAACATTTTATTCCTAAATTAACACATCCATATATTTTGAAAGCAGCCACTATTAAAGTGCTAAGTAATAAATAATGTATCCTATCATTTATTTGACATTAAGGAACACTTAATTTGAATAAAATCTTGAGGAATAAACACTTGGCACATTAATTGTGCTTAGGACATAAATATTAATACCCAGGAAAATTTTCAATGAGAAATACAGACTTTAGTGTTAATTTAGTATCAAAGGCACAGCCAAGGTGTTTTTTTTTTCCTCTAAATCTGTAACACATTTACATCAAATTACCAGGCATAAATTTGAAATTAATTAGAATTCAGAGCATCTGTTTGCTTCTTTAACTAATGATTTAGAACTATCCAAATGAATATCTACTTTAAAAAAGATTCAATAGCACTACCTAACTTGTAAAATTATTCTTGTCAGTTACAACCTCTTTTGTAAAAATTTTATCTTTATTTTATTTTGTTTTAATTTTTTAACATTTATTTATTTTTGAGAAAGAGAGAGAGAGAGCACGAGCTGGGGAAGGGCAGAGAGAGGGAGACACAGAAGTCAAAGCAGGCTCCAGGCTCCGAGCTGTCAGCACAGAGCCCAATGTGGGGCTTGAACTCATGAGCCGTGAGATCATGACCTGAGCCGAAGTCGGATGCTCAATTGAGCTACCCAGGTGCCCCAAGTTTTATTTTTATTTTTTTTAGCACAAGACACTTATTTTCTGGCTGCTCAAAAGCTTCCAAAATATATTTAAAAAGAGGATGTACTTTGCCACTTTGCTATCAAACTGTTTACAGGCAAATATTTACCATGATTTCTAATACCTTATCTTACCTTTATATTGAAGTTCATTTCGTTGTTATCATCAGTAAAGCTGCTTTTGACCATTATGTTTTCCAGTTTTAGATCTCTGTGTACTATATCTACCAAGAAAAGAAACAACAAATCAAAGGAATAGTGAATGACAGGAGAATAGAGGGGATACAAATATAACAAATATATATAGCTGACAAGTTAATGTCCACTGTTAAAAACTTTGGATAAATAAATACATACATAAATAAATAAATAAATAAATAAATAAATAAATAAATAAATCATACATACATACATACAAAACTTTGGGGAGGGCCAAGCACAATTCTGTCCTGTTCTATTTCCTTCTATTCAAATCCCTTTTCTCCATGTGTTTAACTTTAAGCGGCCCTTTTCTTTAACTCTGTCCTCTCCCCCATCCCCCTACTGCTCTAGCAGATGCTCTTCATGACTGGTGGCCTAATGAGTGGGACAGAGGATCCTGCCCAAAATCCGGCATTCCCAGAGGAGGGAGACCATTGTAGTTACAACCCCAGTAAGGTTTCCCATATCCTTAGGTCTTCAAATAGAGGATTACTTCTTTACTTCCATGCATATGTTATTGCCAATATAAACATTTAACATACTGCAACTTAACTACATGTATACAAACTGCACTCATTTCAATATATTTTTCTACAACATAAGCACAAACTTTCCTAACTCTTTATATGTTAAAATACAAAGCAAACAAATGAAAACCCCGAGACACAAAATCTCCAGTTGAACATGTCAAACATCAGGTAAGATTTTATGTACATGCAAATAATCATGTGCCAAAACATTTCCTCTGCAAGTGACTAATTCACTTCATATCCATAGCAATCATTGCCCCAGACTTAAAAAAGTTACACGTACAATTGCTGGAAAAATGTAGCTGAAGAGCCCTGGAATGGCAATTCTACCTAATCACTTATAGTTCCCTTACCCAGTTCCCAGCCTGTGTTTTTGGAATTTTTATGTTTCCGTTACTTTGCTTATTTATCTCTTCTGACATAAATACCACCCAATAAGTCTCCCTACTGCCTCCATCATTCTTTATAATTGTTTTCTTTGCTATTCTTGCCCAGTTCGGAATAATTTTATCAAGTTCCATGAAAAATCCTGTGGAAATTTTGGTTGGCATTATACTGAATTTAAGCTCAGTGTGGGAGGATTGACATTCATATAATATTAAGCCCTTGATTTCCTGCCCTTGCAAAAATTGTTGCCCCTGCCTGGAAAGCCCTCCCCTCTTTTTTGTCTGAATTTGTATTCCTCAGCCTAAATTTGTTTCCTCTGTGAATCCTTCTCTGGCTTTTCAGGTCAACTGAGGCACTTACATTCCTATGCTCCTTGCACTGTATATGGCTCTCCATTAGAGAAATTATCAAATTGAATTACAGTTTGCTTTCTATACTCAATCTCCCACTAGGCTGAGTTCCTTAAGGGGCGGGGCCTTGTCTTTTAATCTTTCTAACTCTGGATCCAACCACATGTAGAACTCCCTCAGGAAATATCTGCGGAATGGACCCCTGGGTCCATTCTAATACTAGCTCTGCCACACCTCACCATGTCACTTCACCTCTCTGGAACAAACTTTTCTCTCATCTGTATAATGAGAAGGTGTTAAAGTCACGTGAGGGCCAAATTAACCTTGAAGAGAAAAAGGAGGTGCCTGAGGAAAAGTAGTGGCAGTAACATCAAAGAACAGTAAAGCAATTAGAATAATTTTTACATGTGGCTTTTAAGGTAGTGAACCTATTCTGTATGATACTAGAATGGCAGATTCATGTCATTATATGTTTCTCAAAACCGACAGAATGTACACCACCAAGAGTGAACCCTGATGTGAACTATGGGCTTTGGGTGATAACAGGGTGTCAGTGTAGGCTCATCAGTTGTAACATGTGTACCGTTCTGGTGGGGATCTTGCTAACCGGAGGAGGCTGTGCATGTATGGACAGGGGTAGACGGGATATCCCTATACCTTCTGCTCAGTTTTGCTACAAACCTAAAACTACTGTAAAAATTAAATCTAAAAAACAACAAAAAAGCCTAGAATATATAGATTTTAATATATAGAATATATATATATATACACACACACAGAATATATAGATTTTTATTTAAATTCCAGTTAGCGTGTAGTGTATATAAGCATATAGTGTAATATAAGTTCCAGGCGTCTAGTGATTCAACACTTCCATACAATATAAGTGTTTTGAAATTTCACTTTTATTATTGACTTGTCTACTTTTGTTTTGATAAGATTAGCAGCTTTTCAAAGTGTTGAATAGAAATATTCATCCTTGTCCGTGTACAATGTAATGTATACTTGCCTTGTTTCTAATTAAAATATATTTATTATATTTAATTAAAGTTTTTAAAAGAAAAAAACTTTAGAAAGTTTTTTAAAATAAAATTTTCTGTTTTAGTGGGGATTATTTCTGTGACTATGAATCCTGAATACAATCACTCTTAAACAAAAGTGCTGTCTGCATTCATGGAGTCAACGAGCCGAATGACCCTCTTCTTACCCTTATTGTGAAGATATGCTATAGCTGATGCGAGACTTTGAATGATCCACCTTGTCTCATTCTCTGAGAAATGCCCTTTCCTATGCAGAATTTCTTTGAGTTCTCCATCCTCACAAAGCTCCATCACCAGGTACATTTTCTGACATTGTATTTTTGAAAAGAGAGAGAGAGGGCAAATTATACAGTTGAGAATTTTTAAAATGTTATATATTGCACATACATAGTAGAAATATTATCATAATCTAAATCATCAATCTACTCATTCAAAATTATTTATTACCTATCATGCACAAGATACTCTGCAGGATGCCAGAGGAACAACGAGGCATAAGGCATAGATCTTAACCCTGAAGGAGTTCACAGTATAGTCACAAATACAATATCGTATGGTACGTGTTAATCAAAGAAGTATAGCCAAAATGCCATGAGGTTACAGAGGAAAGGAGCCTCTGTTTAAAGAATGCTCACTGAGGAGGTAACACTAAACGCAGGTTTTTATACCTGAATCGGGACTTATGCTTAGAGAATGGGGGTAAGAACAGGATTAACACATGGTATTCGCAAAAACTCCAAAGATTGAAACAGCGCTGACTGTTGAAAGAAGAACAGATATCTCAGTGTTACTAGTACTGGGAGTTTGGTAGGGTGGAGAACAGTGGAGTGGAGAGGGGCGAGGCTAGGAAAAACAGGTTAGTGCCAGGTTGTAAAGATTCTTGGATGTCACACAGAGGAGTTTGCAATTTTTCCCCCATATGCAGGAAGGAGTCACTGAAGTCTTTTAAGCTGGTGTCTGGAGTGGGGGGAAAGGTGTGTGCTATTGTTAAGTCCGCCTTTCTAACTGAACACTCTAACAGCAATGTAGAGCAGGGCTCAGCAAACTTTTTCTCTAAAGGCCTGATCCAGATAGTAAATATTTTTGCCTTTGTAGGTTGTACAATCTCTTTTGCAACTACTCAGCTCTGCTGTTATAGCATAACAGCAGCCATAAACAACACAACAAAACTTTATCTATGGACTTTGAAATTTTAGTTTCATACGCTTTTCATATGCCATCAAATATTTACTCTTTAAATTTTTTCCAGCCATTTAAAAATGTAAAAAAACGTAGCTTACAGGCCATAAAAAAAATAGGCAGCATGCCAGATTGGGCTTGCATGCTATAGTGTGATGACCTTTGTTTACGGGGGGTAGATGCAAGGCACCGAATGGACACAAGAAGGGGAAGAAGAAAAATACATGAAAATTACCTAGGAGGAAGAAATAGCGGGACTTAGTAACTAACTGGTTATATGCAGGAAAAAGCCAGGGGTAAAAATGCCTCTTCCATATTTGCTTTTTATGTTGATGCATATTAAGACCACTTTGGGTTTTCTAGAAGTCATTTCTTGAGTCAAAAAGATTCACAGGCAACTAAAATGCAAGCCTTTTTCATATCTGTTGCTATTCAGTCGTAGACTACCCTCCACGGCCCCATTCCATCCTCCACAGCTAAATTTTTGTAATTTCTTTTTTAATTTGGGGGTCTGATTCTATCCTATAGCCGCTACTAATGCAGCATCTGTATTCAATCAGCAAGCATGAAAACAGGAATAGAAGATTAACACCCTTTCTTCCAACAGTCAAAATTCAAATCCACTAAACCTCAGGATGCTTTGGAATTTCAAAAGTAACTAAAGAATTGTGCAAAGTCTAACACATAAATAAGCTTTTGAACTATGCCATCGTATTTCCACTGATAGCACTGTAGGGATCATAAGTGGTATGTGAACTATTTGGAAAGAAGAGTTACTTTAGCCGTGCTTACAACATAAATTGATGTCAAGTTTAAATATGAAAGTTGATAAAAGGTATATCAATAAAAGTTTTTTATAAGTCTTTTTATAATTATTAGAAATCATTGTGTAGATCTGGAGAACATTTGGATTCACAAAAAAACCATAACATAGTCTGACTTAATGACAGTTCTAATACCATGGTCTATCCAATCAGGTAACAATTTCCATTCATCTTTAAGATGACCTAGAAGGTCTAAGTATTTGAGTTGGGGAGGGAAGGAGAGGGAGCAGATCTGACCTATGTGAATCAAGGGCCAGCAGTACATTAAAAAACAAACAAACAAACAAAAAAACCCACCACAACAAACCAATCACAGATGATAATTTCCTCTGCCTTCAAACTATTCTAGATTTGGACTCCCACTTGTGCCCAAGATGGAGTAACAGAGACTAGACTGACCCTCTCTCCTGAAACAACTTAAGAAATGGACAAAATATATAAAACAGCAATTTTCAGACATTAGACATTAGGCAGCATAGGGTGATGACTCCTGAAAGAGAGGAAACACATGAGCCAAGCCCCATGATCATCCTACCTTACTGTCCAGAGAGGATCTGTAGGCCATGAGGCAGTGAGAAGGAATACAAAGAGAGCCTAACAGTCTCCATGAAGTGAGGAAATTGAACAGGGAGTCCAGGAAGGCCAAGACAACTAAATTTCACAGGGCAGAGTACCAAAAGAGGAGAAAGCTGTACACAGAGAAAGCTCCATAGATTTGCAGAGGCTCCCCGTCAAGTCTTCAGCAGAGTCCTGTTCAGTTTATGTGTATGAGGGAACTACCCAAAGCTGGGTAAAGAACCATGCAAGAGGAGCAGAGGGAACAATAACTGGAGCTTACACGTGGCCAGAAAGAGCCTGTATTCCCATTAGCCAAAGTGGAAAATCTCATAATTCACAGAACATCAGGTAAAGTACTCTCAAAGGGTCTTACTTCTGTAGTAAGAAAAAACTAGCCCTAGATCAAAGACTGCTCTGGTATCATCTAACAAAGCTTAAACAAGCTTCAGAAGTATCAAACTGTTTCCAACTAACTATGTCTTGCAATAAAGCTCAAGAGTAGTTATAAGAACATAAAAATATCTAGCAATCTATCAAAAACTAACAGGCATACAAAGAAGCAGGAAAATATAACCCATAATGGAAAAAAAAAAGTCAGTCAATTGAAATTGACCTAGAAATGACATGTATGATAAAATTAGTAGAAAAGAATGCTATAAGTTATTATAACTATATTTAAGGAGGAGTAAATATAGAGCATGTTAAATAGAAACATGGAAGATACAGAAAAGAATCAAATCAAATTTCCATTGGAAAAGATAAGTAGCACACATGATGTTACAGAAAAAGAGATTACTGAATCTGAAGACGTCGCAAGGAAAAGTATACCAAAGAAAACAAAGGAAAAAGGAAGCTGTGGACAACATCAAGCAACCTAACATTCTAACATGGATACTTGGAGTAGAAGGCAGAAAAAGCATTTGAACAAATAATGGCCAATGATTTGCTTAAATTTGATAAAAACCATAAACTCACAGATCTAAGAGGCTCCATGAACCCCAAGCACAAGAAACATAAAGAAAACTACAGCAAGGCACAATATAATCCAATTGATTAAAACTGATGACAAAGAGCAAAACTATTTTAACATGATTTGGGGATTAAAAAATAACAACTCAAAGACTAAAAAGAACAGACTTTTGGCATCATTGCCGTATACTGCTCCCATAAAGGATAACTGTGGCCTTTCGTAGTTATCAAGCACTCCTAATGAATCAAGCATACTACATAACCCAAACTGACTAATTCTGCCTCAGAAACTGAAAAAGGCAACAAAGAACAATAGCTAACAATTAAAGAGACAGATGCTTTATATCCATTTTCCCATTTAATCCTTCAACAACTGTAAGGAATAAACCCACCGGCCCAATCAAAGGATGCAGAGACTCAGAGCACAGTGAAGTGAGGCTTTAATTAAACAACATTCTTGCAAGTGGGTGTCTGACAGACAGGCACCCTCAGGGCATTGACAGCAGATAATTTATTTCCTAGCACAAGAGTCCCTCCCCTGGTTCCTCATTGGCTGAGGAACCTACAGAGGTTACAGCCTTACCGGGGCATTGCCGAGACCCGCGTAAGGCAAAAAGTAATCTGATTGGAACAAATGTACATTCCCTGAGGTGACGCAGAGACTTTCAGTCCCTCCTCCCTTTGTTCTTTGGCTCATGCTCACTGCAAAGCCCACGAAAATAAGCCCCAGAAACGGAGAGGGGAAGAAGAACCGGGAAGCGAAGTGTCTAATGGTTTGGGACTCCATTGTGTGTGGGGGCGGGGGTGGGGAAGATTTGTACATATTTCCAATAGGTTGTAAACCTACTGTTACTAGACAGCACAGCTTTTATTTGGTATTTCTGAGAATGAGTCGTCTCCCTTCTCACACAACCAAATGAGGTCGATACTATTATTAAACCCATTTTACAAATGAGGAAACTAAAGTATAGAGAGGTTGGATAACAACATGGTCTCCCGGCTAATAAGTGGTGGAGCCAGGATTCGAATGCACAGGCGATCTGAGCCCAGAGTCCACATGCCTAACCACTACATTATACCGCCTCCAAGCAGAGAAACGCCCAAACCCACAGGCACTAAACAATCTGGAGGCACGATGGCAAATAACTCAGGCTTCAGAACAACTGTAAATAAAAATTACAGGCATTTAAAGAGAGGAATGATAACATCTAGGGAAGAAAGAAGATTAAACACATTGGTAAAACACAGATGGTAAAATATCTTCTACACAGTGCCAAATATACCCATGCCAACTTTCTTATAAAGCTAACCTTGCAAAATTACAACAATATTCTAAGAGATTCTAATGGAGACACCAAAGCCCAAAACAAAAGGAAAGCCATCTCTAAGGAAGCTCTAATTACTATCTGTTTGTGTATGAAGTTGCTTCAATTGTAAACATTTGTTTTCAACAAGCCACCCAGAAATATCACTAAAGACATCAATCTAATCATCAGACACCTAATTATATAATCAATAATAAAAGTCCTCCAGAATGCCCTCATCAATCTCCAGTGACAGACACATGCCACGGACAGGAACACCTGTGCCCTACAGGGGTGACTGCAGAAGGGAGTGATGTTCATCTGTAATAGTAACAACTTTCAAAGTGCAGCACCTGAACAAGCCTTACCTTAGGCGTCTCAAACACTTGTTCCAGATGTATGATATGTTCGTGTTTCACACTTTTCAGGATATTCACCTCCCGTTCAAGTAGCTTCACAGCAGAGCTTCCAGCCTTTCACAATGAGGACACATAGATTTCACATATGAATGTCACTAATACAAACCTCAATATAAAAGTTACAGTCATTTTTATATCTTTTCCTACATTTTCTGGAGAAGTTCCCTTTCCAAACGATAATATGCAACTAATTTCCACGATAAGATTAAATTATGGCCCTTCTTTCCTTTGTCCAATTTTAAGTTATATATAATTTGGCCTCAAGCCACATCTGTTTCTTGGACTGTTTCTATAAATTAACCACAACATGGTCTCTGTCCCCTGAGAGAATTGTTCCAGTTTTTAAAATGCCTTTTGGTATTTCCTTCAAAATCATGTTAATCCTGTGATGTTAGCATAATAAAACCAAAATCTACTTTCCAGTGACATCATTTGGAGAAGCTAAAAACAAAATGTTTTTCTTTTGTTGTTTTGTTTTGAAGATATATGTGTGCATATATATATATATATATATATATATATATGCTTTTATTTACATATTTATATGTTTGTATTTATATACAAAATAGGCAGTGAGATTCTACACCTAGCCCTGCAATATGTCACTTCCTGATACCCCCAGCTTCTAAGAGAGAGACAGAGAGAGAGATCTTACCTTCAAAAAAAATTATTTAACGTTTATTCATTTTTGAGAGACAGAGAGACAGAGCACGAGCAGGGAAGGGGCAGAGAGAGGGAGACACAGAATCCGAAGCAGGATCCAGGCTCTGAGCTTTCAGCACAGACCCCAGAGAGATCTTACCTTCAGACCAACCTAACTCCAGCTTTATCTCCTTACGTGTAACCTTTAACCATACCTGATGGCAAAAGGCAAAGGCAGGCACATCCCAGGGAGCGCAAATCAGGGTACAATTGATTTTCTACAGTCATCTCAGAAATTCTAGAAGGGCCTTTTCTACCCTCACCACCATTACCACCACCCCAATCATCCCCCCTTATTGATATCTAAATTACCAGCATTGCCCTTATTCACATAAAAACATCCCTGAAAGGGACGACAAAGGTCTTATCCCTCTGCCCCACCCCCATGCCACCACCAAGGTTAGAAAATGCGTAATAGTTCTTCAAGGACTGCAAAAAGATGGATCACATGGCAAATTTTACCTAGTTAAAATTTTACCTAGAGTCATCCCTGCATCCAATTACCTTTACCCTTCAACCATTACCATCTCAGAATGAGTAGGAAACTGCCTACCACTACGCCCTAGGGTGAAAGTCAACAATTAAAGGTTAAAGGGTCAAGAGAAACAGTAACTGTGAGGAGTGAATTCTTATCCAGACTAGACATGGAAAGTTACCACAATTTCTCCTAATACAAGTCTCAATTCCATTCCTACCTCCCTCCCCAAATGGCCTAACCTGCATATAATACAGTAAAATATATTGTCCAATTCATAAATTGAGTATATAAATTTATTTTACTATATTAGTGCCTATAAATGCTCATCATCAGTATGTGTATGCAAGATTTTGAAATCCTAAAGTTGCATGCAGGTACCCTACTATATAACCCTAAAATCTAACCCCTAGCCCTCCCTGACACCAAAGGGGCAAAGGAAACAACATCCCATGTAGCACGATGGTTCTAGAATTCTAAAGATTTCCAGAAAGTCTCTAGATCTCCCTTTATTAGGATTTGTATGTTATTTTATTAAATTTTAGAGAGAAATGGTATGTAATTTTCTATAGTCTGTTTTAAAGAATACATAAAACTTACTATTTCACTTTGTAAATGTAATATTAATCATCACAAACCCAAGAAAAAAAAACACCATCTTTTGTCTTTTCCCGGGCACAGAGGTTTTTTAAAAGCTGATGAAATGATCAGGTGTAAAGCCTGAGAAGCTAGACTCTCTCTTAAAGACAAGCCCAGTCATTGTCCACTCCAGGAGAAATCCAGTGAGAAAAACAGTGGCTACAAGTAAACAGCACAGTTGACAGTTGCTGAAAAAGTGGTTCAAACGGGAAGAGCAGGTGGGATGAATAATCAGAGACTTAGCTAACAATGAGGATATAGGGAATCAAAGGAGAGGAAAGGATAGGAGGAAAGCCGTTGGAACTACACTGGGAGAGAACACTGAGACTTCAGTCTAGCTAAGCCATATCTAGCCCTTAGCCCTACAGCTACACAGACATAGAATCAGCCCTTACTTTCAACTCATTCCGAAGAACTTTACCCTTATTTGGTCATACTGGTTACATTAGTTGATCCTTCATTTGCTTTTCCCAGATACATGAGTTCAAGAATAGGTCCCTTCCCAGAAGGCTAGGGAAATGGCCACACTTATCCAGGGGAACAGCCCAGGCCCTGCCCTCAGAGGCAGCTGTTAGTGTGAAAACTATACCACCTACCCCACCCTGCCCTGGCACCGTGCCCTCAGTGTGATGCTGCTAATAAGTCTTACCTTGTCTTTGTTCACTTTTTTAATTGCCCACTTAGTTTCTGTTTCCTTGTCTGTAGCTTCAAAGACCATTCCAAAGCTCCCTTGTCCCAATATTCTTCCAAAGGTATAGATTTCCTGGATAAAAAATAAGAGCTCCTTTGTCTCTTTCATCAGGTATTCATCAGGTATTAAAAACGAACGCATAATACTGATAGATACCCAACCAAGGGAAGAGAGTTTCTGCTCCAGGGTAAAATCAAATAGAAGATGCCACCTATTTGATATTAATTAACCAAAAATGAGTTTTGGCAAATCTCATTAATTGCCCTTTGGAGGAAAAACCATGAACATCCCAATGGAGACATACAGAAAACCTCAAAAGTATCAAGATGAATCTCTTACAAACTACAATGAATGAAATGTCTTCATAAGAAAGAGGAGGAATGGAATATTAACGCATACATGAATGTGTGCTTGTGTGTATAAAATACATTTACCGAAGAAATTATCCCCAAATTCGGAGAGCTGTATTATAAAATCAACACCTATTAACCACTGAATAGCTGCTTTGCCGTTTACCAACTAACACTTTTTCTTTACTTCATTATTTCTATTAAAAAGCACTTTATTGGTTTCATTCCTTTTGTTTTAGAAAAAGCAGTATCTGACAGAAATTTTAATGTAAGTCAGCACTGAGAAGAAAATAAAAACCATCCATAGTAACACTATCCAGACCAAGAATCCTTCCACATATTATTTAACTTCTGATGGTAACTGCACTTCCCATGATGAGCATAGCATAATGAGTAGAATTGTCGAATCACTAAGTTGTACACCTGAAACTGAAACTAATGTAACATTGTATGTCAACTACACTTCAACTTTTTTAAAAAAGCATAGCACCTAGAACATAGTAAGCACCCAATAGAAGTTAAGATTATTTAAAAAATAATAATGCACTATTTTTGCCAACACCAGCATCCTGGTTCTCATTGTAAAATAACAAACATGTAACTCATTTACACTTTCTTTTCCTGTTTGGTTGGGGCAGTCTCCTTGATCCAAATCAATATCAGGGTATTAATAAGACTTTCTGGACACATGATGCCTGGGGACTATAATACGACAAAACATCTAAAGTAATGCCACTAGGTGAAGCCTCTGCTGGGTCAGCAGTCAAAGCCTTCCCTGGAGATGCTACTCTATTTCTCTGCAACCACTTTCACCTTTGCCGTGCAAGAGATAAATTAGCTGCTAATCTTCATATCTTCTGTTGCTTACGTTCCTGTCTTACTTTCATAAAAGAAGATTTAATGCCCAACTAATTACTTATCTCCTTCATGAAGGAGTTCCCCAACTTTGCACCTTGGTAACTGTCCCATTATTTTGACTTCCCTCAGTATGTATGCATTGGTCCTCACATATTATTGTTACTCTCTTTCTTACAAATACTTTGGTTCATGTTTTTCTTCCAAGATGGTCTAGAAGCTTAAGAAGCTGTTTCTTCTGTATCCTTTAAAAAGCCTACCCTGAAACTTTGTAGGTAAAACATTCATGCTTAGCACATAGTGGGGAAAAGAAGGAAGGAAGGGAGGGAGGGAGGGAGACACGGAGGGAGGGAGGAAGGAAAGAAGGAAGGAAGAAAGAAGAAATGTTTGGCTTCAACATGTTAGACTTTCCTTAGATAGTTCCTTGTGTACATATTTTGTACAAAAATGGATAAAACACAATTTCTGTTTTCTCAGAATTTGTAAGCTACTCAAGAGACAAGATTATCACTTAAGTTATAAAGTCTTAAGTTAAAAAAAAAAATACAAAACAACATTGGGGCCAGACACCACAGCTAAAATACTGGGAGAATAGGGGAAAACATTACAAAAGAGATGGCTTCTGAGATCAGCATGTGAGGGAACAAAAGCAAATAATCGAGAATCTTTTTTCTATCATCCAAGCAAACAAAGCAAGGAAGGCATTCCACAGGAACAGCAGTGCAAATATGGAATGAATGAATGAATGAATGAATGAATCAGTAAATGAATGACTCAGTCAACAAATTCAGTCAGTAAGCCAGCCAGCCAGGAACCTTCTACATATATACACCTGTGAGAAGTGACAGACCAGTTATGTGGAGTTGAACCCTGGGGTAAGAATGTTGGATTTATGGTCTTGAATGATGCAAATGGCAACTCCTGGACTCACATAGGGTACATCCTGCCCAGGTGATGGTTCCCAAGATGGGACTTTCAGTGATTTATAATTACTTTTTCCCTTCCTTCTTCCTACAACCACTTAACGGTGAGAATCAATATCAGAACTATGACTAAAAAAAGACAAATATTTTATTTTTATTATATTTATATGTAACTCCCAATTATGTATTATGAAAAATGAGTAAAATCTCAATTTAAATGGTCATTTATCCCTTTTGTTTTCCACAGAACAAAATGATATAAACTATATAACTATTTCTCCAATTTTTCTTGTTCTTTAAATGAGAAAACTCTCATTTGCTTTTTTAACATATAGAACCACAACTTGGACACAGTATTTTAACACTGTTTAAATAGGATATTTTAAATGAGGAATGGATATAGAAATAGCTCTATTGCCCAACTAGTTTTATAAACTAATCTTTTTCTTCAACTAACTGCTTTGACATAATTACATAGTGGTGAAAATAAGGAGAAAATTACTTCTTGTTTGTAATAATCTTAAGAGGATGCTATAAAAATGGTAATGTAGATCTATTTTTATTGACATAGAATGATATAGTGTAGAGTATGAATGCATGTATGATATGATCCCATTATGAAAATGTGGGTATGTGAAGGTGCTGACATTGATATCTGGAAAGATGGTCATCTAAACATTAAGAGTAGCTATCACTGGATAGTAGAATTTTGGATGACTTTAATTCCTTTTTTATACTCTTCCAAAATGTTTACAAACTTTAAAATGATCCTGTCCATTTAATAGGACAAGAAAAACTTCAGTTATGCTAGTTAAGATTATTTCCTTAAAAATATGTATATATTTGAAATGTTTCATAATTTAAAACAGGAAAAAAACTGGAAAGAAAAAAATAGAGTAAGACATACATGTATAGAAAAAATAAAAGTAATAAATTTTAAATTCGGTTATATCTGGCTCATGATTTTTATTTTCTTCACTTTTCTATCTATATTTTCCTAATATTTTACAATGAACATATTTTGCTTTTATAAAAGCTCTTAGGGCTAAATTTAAAATTCAGTAAAGTTGTGGATTTTTTAAAAATACAGGTTATTTATCTATTTTTTTAAAATTATTTATCCACTTTGAAAGAGAGACAGAGAGAGTGAGTGGGGGAGAGGCAGAGAGAGAGGAAGAGAGAATCCCAAGCAGGCTCCGTGCCATCACTGTAGAGCCGGGTGCAGGGCTAGAACCCATGAACCATAAGATCATGACCTGAGCCAAAACCAAGACTCGGCCACTTAACCTACTGAGCCATTCAGGCATCCCCCCCAAAAAATACAGGCCTTTTATTTAAAGTGGGAGAATTAAATTTTTCAAGTTAGAATTCTCAGGAAGTTTATCTGATCACTTCAAGTAAATTGTCAAACACCTCTTAACACACTTTTAAAGTTATTTAATGTTGGGGCGCCTGGGTGCCTCAGTCAGTTAAGCAACCAATTTTGGCTCAGGTCATGATCTCACAGTTCATGACTTCAAGCCCTGCATAGGGTTCTGTGCTGACAGCTCAGAGCCTGGAGCCTGCTTCAGATTCCATGTCTCCCTCTTTCTCTGCCCTTCCACCTCTCTCTCTCTCTCTCTCTCTCTCAAAAATAAATAAATGTCAAAAAAAAGTTATTTAATGTTAATTCAATTTTCTTCTTCTAGTTGTTCTTATTGTGGTTCTTTTAATGTGATGTTAAAGGAACACATGTTAATTTCTAAAATGGTAATAATATTCAAACCATAATAATTAGAATCCTTAGAAGAGTAATATTGGTACCCATCCCATCACAGTCTAGAAAAAATGGAGGGGTCCATGAGGAAAATTCTGGCCTCAGTACCAGTCATCAAGGAAATGAACAGCCAAACCATTTCAAGTCATCTGGTCTTTCTCTGTCTTCAAGAGGTCTACACAAAGACCCCAAGATTGTTCTCAGCAACAGGCAAGACATAATGACCAAAATGTTCTCATTTTACTACTAAAAATGTCCTCTGCTTTAATTAAAGTCTATTTGGTTCACTATAAGCAGAAAAAATAATTAGTCTGGATTTTCTTTGGTAAAGACTTCGGCATACTTGAAACTGATTAATTTTCTCTTTTCTTCCCTTCCTTTCCTTAGAAACGAATTTTTAAATCATTTTTGCCACTAACTATTGAGTTACAAGTTCCTAGAAGTTTCAGTTTGCTTTCTATATACCCGAATAGCAGCTCCGTTGTCCATCCTTATGTGAGGAACTTTTCCTTCTGTAATGTTTCCCCGACTCCATTGTTGTTGAGACGTTTTTCTCTCCACATTGGAGGTTTTCGAGGGCTTACACCAAAAGGAATAAAAAAATTAAGATATATTTGTAGTACAAATACAGTACACTTGTATCTTGACAAAATAAGAACCCTAATTTAAATAATATGACAAATCTTTAATGTGTGCTATATTTATTGTGTAAAAGAAATATTGTCTTTTTTTTGTTTTTCAATGTGTGCTATGATATTTATTGTATAAAAGAAATATTGTGCTTTTTATTGTCTTTTTTAAAATTCTAAGTCCTATATGATTCATTGGCTTATTACGCTAGAAGAGACTATAAGAAGCCAGCCATTCAATCTAGTCACCTGAATCCAGGCAAGTCTACATGATAACCTGCATCCCAAATCCATCAGAACTTACCTGATGATTACAGATAAAGAAATTGTGGTTTATATACACAATGGAATACTACTTGGCAATGAGAAAGAATGAAATATGGCCTTTTGTAGCAACATGGATGGAACTGGAGAGTGTTATGCTAAGTGAAATAAGTCATACAAAGAAAGACAGATACCATATGTTTTCACTCTTATGTGGATCGTGAGAAACTTAACAGAAAACCATGGGGGAGGGGAAGAAAAAAAAAGTTAGGGAGGGAGCCAAACCGTAAGAGACTCTTAAAAACTGAGAATAAACTGAGGGTTGATGGGGGGTAGGAGGGCACCTGTTGGGATGAGCACTGTGTGTTGTATGGAAACCATTGGACAATAAATTTCATATTTAAATAAATAAATAAATAAATAAATAAATAAATAAATATAAAACTTACTGCTCTCAGTCTCCAAAGTTGTGCTGTATCAACTACAATCTTCCATACTGCCTCTTCTCCATAAAGGTAAAATACCCCGCAAACCAATCCTACCAGGTAGTCATAGATTGTAACTAACATACATCAGCTTTGCAAAGTATATTTGATATTCCATCTAGATAACCAGAAATTGTCATAAATAATAACCACCCTATATTTCACTATAACAATGGCCCAAATTCAGATTTAATCCAATTTTTTTTTTAATTTTTTTTTAACATTTATTTATTTTTGAGACAGAGAGAGACAGAGCATGAACGGGGGAGGGGCAGAGAGAGAGGGAGACACAGAATCGGAAGCAGGCTCCAGGCTCTGAGCCATCAGCCCAGAGCCTGACGCGGGGCTCGAACTCACGGACCGCGAGATCGAGATCGTGACCTGAGCTGAAGTCGGACGCTCAACCGACTGAGCCACCCAGGCGCCCCCAGATTTAATCCAATTTGAAAGCCAATTCATTTCTGTATAAACCATTAAAAACTAAAGAAGCTGGAATAACATTCCAAATTATTTGTGATCATGGAAAATAACTCAACAGTGGATGGAATTATCATAAAAGAAATTACTAACCAATTTTGCTCACCTCTCACATAAGCAATAAATGTTCCTTTAATAGTTAAGAAGGCAATGATTTGGCTGACAAGGTACCAAGGGATATGGATCAAGCTAAGGATGGGATTAGGAAATAGGATGTCAACTTGTGTTGGGATATAGAAACTTCAATATTTACCATAACTTTCCCAGAGGCACTATCTGTGATGGGTTGGTTTTCTTTTTTTCTGTCTGCTGAAACTTCATATTCTGAGCTGCCCATGCTTGATTCTTGGGACATTTCCACCACAGAGATTGGAGAAAGCCTTCTTCTACAGGCACATACATACAGTACATCTTGCTTAGAAGTAGATGAACAGTTGGAGCATTTTGCACATTGTTTACCAAACCCACTATTGGCCATTTGCTTAACTCTGCAACTAAAGCAACTTGAAGGAAAGAAGTTTCCACTCCTTGAGGAAAAGAACCAGACCAAAAGGGATAAGGTAAGCTGATGGTGAAAACTGTAACTTCCAGTTGGTGAGGTCTTTACAGTACTGATGCACTATACTTATATTCACACATGAGAGCTGCAGAAAGAAAATAAACAATAATTTAGAAGGTTCTTTCTGATTCTGTCACCCTCCTATAAGTTAGAGAAAAACTTAGAGTTAGCACCGAAAGCATCCTGCCTATACATGAAAAGTTAATATTTATAACAAAATTAGGACATATTTCTAAAAACCAATGGATTTTCATCTTTCAAAATTTAATAACCATAAATTGCTGAAAAGCATGGTCTAGGGAAATCAATTTGGTGGGTTGACATCAATTTTTTTTAATTCTAAGAGGATAATATGAGTATTTTGCATAGATCCTTGGTAACTTCTATGAAACTTCTAATTATGTAAATACACATATAGAGAATGTTTGTGTATGAGTATGTACTGAGTCACAATATAAGAGATACTTTTTATTGAAGTATAATTGACATATAATAGTATATTAGTTTTACGTATACAACATAATGATTCAACATTTATATACATTACAAACTATCACCATAAGTCTAGTTACCATCTGTCACCATAAAAAGTTATTATAATATTATTGACTCTACTTCCTATGCTGTACTTTTTACGCCCCTGTGACTTATAACTGGAAGTTTGTATCTTTTAATCCCCTTCACCTAGCTCACCCATCCACTCCCTCTTCTTAATGTGGGCTGTGGTAAAAAAAGAAAAAAATAATTTAAAATAAAGGCTTTAAAATAGTGATGTAAAACATTCATTTACTGTGGTTTCAAAATTTAAACCTTACTCAGCTTATTATTAGGGCAAATTCATATTAACAGCTTCACAATGGAGTAGACAATTTGATTTTATAAAACTACTTATTACTAAAGCTCTAAGGCAATATTAGAAGTATCTTCATTTTTATACTCAAATAGCAAAAAAAAAGAAAGAAAAAAAGAACTACTGGGTGCAATTTTTTCCTGAGCATAGAAACAGGTATGCCAAGCATACTGGACATACTCTACCTAACTAGAGTTATTGGCAGCTATATGGTGGCAAGTTGGAAAGATGTGAGCAAGTTGGAAAGATGGCAGCTATATGGTGGCCAAGTTGGAAAGATGTGAGTTGGAAAGATGTGAGGAAGGAGAAATGTGCTCTGCAGTACATATAACAGAATACCTTGAGAAACTTCCGGAAGTAACTGGGAGTACATTATTATGGTTTTTTACCATACTATTTCCTATATTACATAAAAGTATATTTTGTAGTCACAGATTGATAAGGCTAGGGATATATGGAATATACTTTTATCCTTTGAACTGGAATAAGCTTGACCAGGAGAAAAAGTTAGATACCTTTATTTCAGTGAAGGAATGTCTTTCTGGTTTTAGTTGTCTAGGACTAGTTTTCTAATCAGAAACGAGTGCTACCTTTTATCAATTCTTATCTATTGTGATTATATTTTTTCTCATTGGATCTTTTGATATGTTGTGTTCTTTAAAAAGATTTCCTAACATTAAGGCATTCTTACACTTAATAGTATGAACCCTACATGATCATGATGGATGATTCTTCTGATGCTAGAAAACTGATACATTTGTATTTGGGGCTTTCAATTACATTCATGCAATCCCTATCAAAATAACAACAGCATTCTTCACAGAGCTACAACAAACAATCCTAAAACTTGTATGGAACCAGAAAAGACCCCGAATAGCCAAAGCAATCTTGAAAAAGAAAACCAAAGCTGGAGTCATCACAATCCCAGACTTCAAGCTGTATTACAAAGCTATAATCATCAAGACAGTATGGTATTGGCACAAGAACAGACACTCAGATCAATGGAACAGAATAGAGAATCCAGAAATGGACCCACAAACGTATGGACAACTAATCTTTGACAAACCAGGAAAGAATATCCAGTGGAATGAAGACAGTCTTGCCAGCAAATGGTGCTGGGAAAACTGGACAGCAACATGCAGAAGAATGAAACTAGACCACTTTCTTACACCATACACAAAAAAAACCCTCAAAATGTATGAAAGACCTAAATGTAAGACAGGAAACCATCAAAATCCTCGAGCAGAAAGCAAGCAAAAACCTCTTTGATCTTGCCTGCAGCAACTTCTTACTCAACATGTCTCTGGAGGCAAGGAAAACAAAAGCAAAAATGAACTATTAGGACCTCATGAAAATAAAAAAGTTTCTGCACAGAAAAGGAAACAATCAGCAAAACTAAAAAGCAACCGACAGAATGGGAGAAGATATTTGCAAAGGACATATCAGATAAAGGGTTAGTATCCAAAATCTATAAAGAACTTATCAAACTCAACACCCAAAAAACAAATAATCCAGTGAAGAAATGGGCAAAAGACATGAATAGACAATTTTCCAAAGAAGATATCCAGATGGCTAACAGACACATGAAAAAATGCTCCACATCACTCATCATCAGGGAAATACAAATCAAAACTACAATGAGATACCACCTCACACCTGTCAGAATGGCTAACATTAACAACTCAGGCAAAAACAGATGTTGGCAAGGATGCAGAGAAAGAGGATCTCTTTTGCGTTGTTGGTGGGAATACAAGCTGGTGCAGCCACTATGGAAAGCTGTATGCAGGTTCCTCAAAAAATTAAAAAAAGAACTACCCTATGACCCAGCACTTGCACTATTAGGTATTTATCCAAGGGATATAGGTGTGCTGTTTCGAAGGTACACATGCAATGTTTATAGCAGCACTATCAACAATAGCCAAAGTATGGAAAGAGCCCAAATGTCCATAGACGGATGAATGGATAAAGAAGATGTGGTATATATATACAATGGAGTATTACTCAGCAATCAAACAGAATAAAATCTTGCCATTTGCAACTACATGGATGGAACTAGAGGGTATTATGCTAAGTGAAATTAGTCAGAGAAAGACGAATATCATATGACTTCACTCATATGAGGACTTTTTTTTTTTATTTTTTTTAACGTTTATTTATTTTTGAGACAGAGAGAGACAGAGCATGAACGGGGGAGGGTCAGAGAGAGGGAGACACAGAATCTGAAACAGGCTCCAGGCTCTGAGCTGTCAGCACAGAGCCCGATGCGGGGCTCGAACTCACGGACCTCGAGATCATGACCTGAGCCGAAGTCGGCCGCCCAACCGACTGAGCCACCCACGCGCCCCATTCATATGAGGACTTTAAGAGACCAAACAGATGAACATAGGGAAGGGAAGCTAAAAAATATATATATAAATATATATATATATATTTATATATATATATATATATATATAAAAACAAGGAGGGGGACAACATATACGAGACTCTTAAATATACAGAACAAGCAGAGGGTTGGTTGTGGAGGGGTTGTTGGGGGGGATGGGCTAAAAGGGTAAGGGGCATTAAGGAATCTACTCCTGAAATCATTGCCACACTGTATGAATAACTTGGATATAAATTAATAATTTAATTAATTTTAAAAATTCCATTCATAAGTTAAACTGGTCTATAATTTTCCTTTCAGCCATCTTTGTTAGTTTTGATACAAGCTTCTGGCTAGTTTCATAAAATAAGTTGGGTATCTTCCATTTCACAACGTTTGGTAACAATTTGTATAGCATAGAATCTACAGGAAAAATCTCCCAGAAAATGACAGGATTCTATGAAAGATTTTTTTTGTTGAGAGAGAGAAAGAGAGAAAGAGAGCACAAGAGCATGAGCTGGGGAGGGGCAGAGGAAGAGAGAGAGAGAGAGAGACAGAGAGAGAGAATATAAAGCACATTGCACACCTAGAGAGGAGCCCAATGCAAGGCTCTATCTCACCGCCATGAGATCATGACCTGAGCTGAAATCAAGAGTCAGACACTTAACTGACTGAGCTACCCAGGCATGCCATGAATGATATTGCTAGCAGTTTATCCAATATTGATTCTCCCATTATTCCTTACTATCAGCATCCTGATTTTGACCAGGGCTGCCATGTACATTCATTTAAAAATCTTCCATTTCTGGGGTGCCTGGGTGGCTCAGTCGGTTAAGCATCTGACTTTGGCTCAGGTCATGATCTCACAGCTTGTGAGTTCGAGCCCCACGTTGGGCTCTGTGCTGACAACTCAGAGCCTGAAGCCTGCCTCAGATTCTGTGTCCTCTTCTCTCTGTGCCCCTCCCCTGTTTGTGCGCTTTCTCTCTCTCTCTCTGAAAAATAAACATTAAAAAAAAATTTTAAAAATAACAAAATAAAAATCTTCCATTTCCCAGCCTTTTTTGTAGCTTAGAGATGTCCATGTGACTTATGACCATGAACCTTATAGAGTGCAAGCAATGCTGTACTTAAAAGAAAACTTGTACTCTTAAACCTTTATTAAAAAACAGAAAAAAGGATAAAAATATACACGAGCAAATCAAATCAAAAATAAAGAAAAACATGATTAAAGAATAAAATTTCAGATGAACAGAAAAGACAAAGAAATATACTTTTGTTGATTTTTGCCTATAGGGCTCCAAACAAAGACTTCTCACTATCACTCAGAGTTCATATCTTATCATTACCTCCCTTGCTCTAGATAGGCTAGCATCCTCACTGTTCCTCGAATATGTCAACCAAATTCTGTTCTTATGGCTTTGGCCCTTCTGTTTCCTTTGCCTAAGATGCACTTCCACAGATAATTGCATGGCTTGATCCCTCTTTTCATGGTGGTTTCTGCTCACTTGAGAGAACTTTTCTAACTACCTCATCTGAAACAGCAGACCCATTCACTCTGTCCTCTTACCTTGCTTTATTTATATTCACAGCACTTATCATTTCATTCAAGAAGTTCTCTACAAAGTTCTTTCCTACTTTTAGGGACCAGATGATTCCCCTATAAACTATTTCAGGGTAATGAAAAGCCATCCAGTTCATTTCACTTAGTAAGAATAACCAAAATCTGACCACAGCAGTTCTCAAAAAAGAAAAAGGCATTCTTATAAGCCAATCTCATTTGCAAATAGATGCAAAAATCCTGAATGCTATACTTACATTAACCCCAGATAATGTGTACAGCATAGTCCAAGATTTTAGCTAGAAATAATGGGCAAGCCATCCCAATAAGTATGGCCCCATCAAAGTTGTGTGAAAAGCATTCTCCTGCTGTGATTAAAACTCATAATGGCAAGCACTGGAAAAGATACATAAAAGGACCCTCCTGGCATGTGGAGGGGAAAAAAGAATGCAACTGATGCCACTAAACAAACACACACACACAGTCTTAAAAATGTTAGACCTTGTTTTTCAAGTGTATTTAGCAAGACAAAGAAAACCCAGAATATACCTGTATACACTTTGCGAAATGATTTAACTTCAGGCCTTGGAAGAAACTGTTTTGCATTTCAAGTTAAATATAAAGCCTGTAACCATCAATGACTCAGAGCAGCCGAGTAGATCTGCAAATAACAGCTTTTCTGTGTAGAGAAACTACTGTTTTCTCTCTGCAGGTGTAGAAAAGTTGCATGTAAGATGTGTAAGGCATTGTTTTATGCATGCATTAAGAATACTGACTTTATAGTGCTTTTTATAAGAAACTGAAAGAAGAGTTCATAATGTAAAGGTTTATTTCATTATAAACAGTACTCCTAAAAGCATGCTTTCCATACCCTTCAAAATTTACTGTATATCTATCCACAGACTTTCAACAGAATCTGTACATAATAAATTTCCCATGTTCAAGATGGGTTTTTTTGTGTGTGTGTATCTTAAAACAATTCTTTTTCTTTGCTCTGCTCAGAAAGCACTTCCTTTAATTTTTCCATCAATTTCTCAAAATAAATCACATTTTCATCACATCACTGACACTGATGTCAACTTCTGAGTAACTTCTAGCTCCAGTTTCTGATTTATCCATTGCCCTGGCTGCATTTAGGAGCTATACTCAGAAGGCACAGAGTTCCTGTTACGCACTGAGTTTCTTTCTGCTCTCCAACCTACCAACCATTACATCTACCAAAGTAATGTTCTACTTTCATACCACAGAGATTCTAAAACAATGGGTTGAAGAGCTGCATGCAAAGTTTCTTAACAAGAACTAGATTTCAAATTTAATTTCTTTTTGGCTGACTGAATTCTAATCATTATAGCTTAAAAACCAAAATAGAACAAATGTTTACTCACATTTATTTCTTTCTCATTTATGAATTGATCTGAAAGATTTCTTACTAAAATAAATCTACTATCCAGCAGGCCAAATGATGTCATTCATATTTTAGAGGCATAAACTTAATCAAGCATTGCAAACCTAACATATCTTTATGTAAACACAAAGATGAATAGCTATTTTTCTATGGAATCATGGAATTATGTTTAAATGGGACTTTAGGTACCAAAAAATGTATCCGAAAACCAAAGAAGCTTCTGCTATAATAATAGCATTTCTTTGTATCTCCAAAGACTGGACAACATAGGTGTTAGACATAATGTAAACAAATAAAGTAAGTTCAAATTATGTCAGTATTTAACTAAAGTGTGAGCTTTCTTTTGACTAAAGGTTTTCATTTTATTTTCAGAACTAAGACAAGTCAATGGAACAACTCTGAGACAGAAAATCTCTGAGCTTTTATTTAAGCATAAAAAGGTCTCTTACATATTGGCCCTAGAAGATACACTCGCAGCAATTTCCTCCAGAAAATGAACACAAGAATGGTTTTATGAGATATAACTAGCTACAATTTTCTTCCCCAAAAGCAATTTTTAGTTTTCTTTGCTAAGACTGTGTCTACAAGGAACCTAAACAGTCAGTCAATTCAGTCAAAAATGTGTTCTATTCAAGGGAAGAAAAAAACCTTCTGGATTGTCTGACATTATGCAGACCAAGCTGAATGACTGTATCTTCACTATTCAACTACTTGTTTTCCCAACATGCTCACAGAGCCGAAAGAGGGGCCAGATGAGCTTCCTAGATCACAGTGTTATATTTTCAAGGAGACCAGCAGTTGTTCACTATTTTCATTAAGGGCATGATTAGGGAAATGAGTGTGTGTTGTCTTAAAGACAATTTACACTGTTTAAAATTTATGTCATTACAGATATGTTTAGAATGTTCAATAGCTGATATGTGCTATTACATTTTTTTCCTATTTTAATTTGCATAATATTCTCCACTGATTGGGCTGTAATCTGGAGGGACAGTCTTAAATGTGGTCCCCATACAGGCAGTTTAAGATTCAGAGATTTCACTAAGAAAGTTTGGCTTAAAGAGATTGGAGAAAACTAAGAAACCTCTCCCTGATTTCTTTCCTGTTGCTGTCCAGTGTCTTCTCCCTGTACGTTATAAGCAACCTGAAATCAGGTACCTTTTCTGCCAGCACAGGCCTGTCCTTATGCAAAAAGAAAATTTCTGAGTGTTCGTTTTCTGGGAAAGAGCCAGAATCACAAATCACTTAGGCAGAAAAATAGGCAGGTATATAGGAAGAGTCAGCAAAGTAAAGAGATAGGTCATATGAAGGAGGGATATCTCAAAGAGAATGTGAAGGATCTCTTCATAAATATGAAAAGGATTAGGGGCACCTGGGTGGCGCAGTCGGTTAAGCGTCCGACTTCAGCCAGGTCACGATCTCGCGGTCCGTGAGTTCGAGCCCCGCGTCAGGCTCTGGGCTGATGGCTCGGAGCCTGGAGCCTGTTTCCGATTCTGTGTCTCCCTCTCTCTCTGCCCCTCCCCCGTTCATGCTCTGTCTCTCTCTGTCCCAAAAATAAATAAACTTTAAAAAAAAAAAATTTAAAAAAAAAAAAAAAAAAAAAGGATTAGGCATAAGGAATTAGACTTCTATGTGATTCAAAACAAGAGTGCAAGCCAATCTGATATAAAGGGCTTCCAAACATTTACAACTATCGAAGATAAAAGGAAAGACTATCTCTGTCACTAGAAATGTCCAAGCAGAGGATGGAAAGTCAATTGGCAGGAAACCATAGGTCTCTAAGTACAGACTAGGATGTCTTGAGGTTCCTTCTAGGCCTAACAATCTACAAAGATGAATCACTCCTAATGATTAACTGAGGTGAAGCAGACATTTATTTATTTTTTGAAATTTAAATCCAAGTTAGGTAACATATAATGTAATAATGGTTTCAGGAGTAGAATTTAGTGATTCCTGACTTACATATAACACCCAGCGCTCATCCTAACAAGTGCCCTCCTTAACACCGTCGCCCATTTAGCCCATACCCCACCCAACACCCTGCCAACAACATTGTGTTTTTCAAATTCCACACGAGTGAAATCATATGATATCTGTCTTTCTCTGACTGACTTATTTTTCTTAGCATAATACCCTCCACATCCATCCATGTTGTTGCAAATGGCAAGATTTCATTCTTTTTGATCACTGAGTAATGTTCCATTGTATATATGTACCACATCTTCTTTATCCATTCGTCAGTCAATGGACATTTGGGCACTTTCCATAATTTGCCTATTGTTGATACACTGCTATAAGCATTGGGGTTCATGTACCTCTTCAAATCAGCATTTTTTTGTATCCTTTGGATAAATGTAGTAGTGCAATTGCTGGGTCGTAGAGTAGTTCTATTTTTAATTTTTTGAGGAACTTCCACACTGTTTTCCAGAGTGGCTCTAGCAGTTTGCAATCCCACCAGCAGTGTAAAAGTGTTCTTCTTTCTCTGCATTCTTGCCAACATCTGTTGTTGCCTGAGTTGTTAATGTTAGCCATTCTGACAGGTGTGAGGTGGTATCTCATCGTGGTTTGGATTTGTATCTCCCTGATGATGAGTGATGTTGAGCATCTTTTCATGTGTCTGTTAGTCATCGGGATGACTTCTTTGGAATTGGGATGTCTTGTTCGGAAAAGTGTCTATTCGTATCTTCTGCCCATTTCTTCACTGGATTATTTGTTTGCTGGGTGTTAAGTATGATAAGTTCTTCATAGACTTTGGATACTAACTCTTTTATCTGATATGTCATCTGCAAATATCTTCTCCCATTCCATCACTTGCCTTTTAGTTTTGTTGATTGTTTTCTTCGCTGTGCAGCTTTTTATCTTGATGAGGTCCCAACAGTTCATTTTTGCTTTTCTTTCCCTTGCCCCAGGAGACATGTCAAGTAAGAAGTTGCTGTGGCTGAGGCCAAAGACATTGTTGCCTGTTTTCTCCTCTAGGTTCCCTGTCTTACGCTTAAGTTTTTCATCCAATTTTATTTTTCAGTACGGTGTAAGAAAGTGGTCTAGTTTCATTCTTCTGCATGTTGCTGTCCAGTTTTCCCAGCACCATTTGCTGAAGAGACTGTCTTTTTTCCATTGGGTAGTCTTTCCTGCTTTGTCAAAGATTAGTTGGCCATACATTTATGGGTCTGTTTCTGGGTTCTCTATTCTGTTCCATTGATCTATGTGTCTGTTTTTGTGCCAGTACCATACTGTTTTGATGATTACAACTTTGTAATACAGCTTGAAGTTGGAATTATGATGCCTCCAGCTTTGGTGGGTTTTTTTCCCCAATATTACTTTAGATATTCGGGGTCTTTTCTGGTTCCATACAAATTTTAGAATTCTTTGTTGTAGCTCTGTGAAGAATTCTTGTATTATTTGGATAAGGATTGTATTGAATGTGTAGATTGCTTTTGGTAGTATAGACATTTTAACAATATTTGTTCTTCCAATCCATGAACATGGAATGTTTTTCCATTTCTTTGTGTCTTCTACAATTTCTTTCATTAGCTTTCTCTAGTTTTCAGCGTACAGCTCTTTTACCTCTTTGGTTAGGTTTATTCCTAGGTATCTTACAGCTTTTGGTGAAATTGTACATGGGATCAATTCTTTGATTTCTCTTTCTTCTGCTTCACTATCGGTGTATAGAAATGTAACTGGGTTATGTACATTGATTTTATATCCTGCAACATTGCTGAATTCATGGATCTGTTCTAACAGTATTTGGTGGAGTCTTTCAGGTTTTCCCCACAGAGTATCATGACATCTGCAGAGTGAAAGTTTAACTTCTTCCTTGACTATTTGGATGCTTTTAATTTCTTTTTGTTGTCTGACTGCTGAGGCTAGGACTTCCAGTACTATATTGAACTACAGTGGTGAGAGTAGACATCCCTGTTATGTTCCTGACCTTAGGGGGAAAGCTCTCAGTTTTTCCCCATTGAGGATATTAGCAGTGGGTCTTTATTTAATATATGGCCGTTATGATCTTGAGGTATGTTCCTTCTATCCCTACTTGCTTTTATTTTTTTATTCTTTTAATGTTTATTTACTTTTTGAGAAAAAGAGAGAGACAGACACAGAGCAGGAGTGGGGAGGGGCAGAGAGAGAGACAGAATCTGAAGCAGGATCCATGCTCTGAGCTGTCAGTACAGAGCCCAATGCGAGGCTCAAACCCACGAACTGTGAGATCATGACCTGAGCTGAAGTTGGAAGTTCAACCAATTGAGCCACTCAGGCACCCCTCCCTACTTTCTTGAGGGTTTTTATCAAGAAAGGATGCTGTATTTTGCCAAATGCTTTTTCTGCATCTATTGAGAGGATCATATGGTTCTCATCCTTTCTTTTATTGATGTGGTATATCCTGGTGATTGATTTGCAAATCCTGAACCAGCCCTGCAGCCCAGGAATGAATCCCACTTGATCATGGTGAATAATTCTTTTCAGGTACTGTTGAATTCGATTTGCTAGTATCTTATTGAGAATTTCTGAATCTAGGTTCATCAGAGACATTGGCCTGTAATTCTTTTTAGTGGGGTCTTTGTCTGGTTTTGGAATCAAGGTAATGCTGGCTTCATAGAATGAGTTTCAATGCTTTCCTCCCATTTCTATTTTTTGGAACAGTTTGAGAATAGGTATTAACTCTGCTTTACATGTCTGATAGAATTCCCCTGGGACACAATCTGGCCCAGGACTCTTGTTTGTTGGGAGATTTTTGATTACTGATTCAATTTCTTCGCTGCTTACAGGTCTGTTCAAATTCTCTATTTCTTCCTTTTCCAGTTTTGGTAGTTTGTATGTTTCTAGGAATTTGTCCATTTCTTCCAGATTTCCCAGTTTGTTGGCATATAAATTTTCATAGTATTCTCTTATAATTGTATTTCTGTGGTGTTTGTTGTGATCTCTTTCGTGATTTTTATCTATTTGGGTCTTATCTCTTTTCTTTTTGATAAGTCTGGCTATGTTTATCAATTTTATTAATTCTTTCAAATTCTTAGTTTCATTTATCTGTTCTACTGGGTCTTTTTGTTCCTACATCATTTATTTCTGCACTTATCTTTATTATTTCCCTTCTTCTGCTGCTTTAGGTTTTATTTGCTGCTCCTTTAGGTGTAAGGTTTGGGTGTATATTTGGGACCTTTCTTGCTTCTTGAGATAGGCCTGAATTGCAATATACTTTCCTCTTAGGACTGCCTTTGCTGCATCCTGAAGGGTTTGGACTGTTGTGTTTTCATTTTCATTGGTTTCCATGTATTTTTTTTTATTTCTTTAATTTTCTGGTTAACCCATTCATTCTTTAGTAGGATGTTCTTTAACCTTCATGTATTTGAGCGCTTTCCAAATTTTTTCTTGTTGTTGACCTCAAGTTTCATAGTGTTGTGATCTGAAAATATGCATGATATGATCTCAGTCTTTTTGTACCTGTTGAGGGCTAATTTGTGACCAAGTATTTGATCTATTCTGGAGAATGTTCCATGTGCACTCGAGAAGAATATGTATTCTGCTGTTTTAGGGTAAAATATTCTGAATATATCTGTTAAGTCCATCTGGTCCAGTGTGTCATTCAAAGCCATTGTTTCCTTATTGATTTTCTGCTTAGATGATCTGTCCATTGTTGTAAGTGGGGTATTAAAGGCCCCCTACTATTATTGTATTATTATCAATGAATTTTGTCATGTTTGTTATTAATTGATTTATATATTTGGGTGCTTCCACATTGGAAGCATAAATATTCACAATTATTAGATCTTCTTGATGGATAGATCCCTTAATTATGATATAATTTCATCTCTTGTTACAGTCTTTGTTTTAAAATCTAGTTTGTCTAATATAAGTATGGCTACTCTGGTCTTCTTTTGACATCCATTAGCATGATAGATGGTTCTCTATCACTTTCAATCTGCAGGTGTCTTTAGATCTAAAATGAGTCTCTTGTAGGCAGCATATAGATGATCTTGTTTTTTTAGTCCATTCTGATACGCTATATCTTTTGATTGGAGCATTTAGTCCATTTACATTCAGAGTGATTATTAAAAGATATGAATTTAGGGCCATTGTGTTACCTGTAGAGTTGGTATTTCTGGTGATATTTTCTGGTCCTTTGGAGTCTTTGTTGCTTTTGGCCTTCTTTTTTTTTTCCTCTCCACTCAGAAAGCCCCCCTTAAAATTTCTTACAGGGCTGGTTTAGTCGTCATGAACTCCTTTAGTTTTTGTTGTCTGGAAGACTCATTACCTCTCCTATTCTGAATGACAACTTCACTGGATAAAGAATTCTTGGCTACATATTTTTCCCATTCAGCACACTGAGTATTTCCTGTCACTCCCTTTTGCCCTGCCAAGTTTCAGTGGACAGGTCTGCTGCTAACCTTATGTGTGTACCCTTGTAGGTTAAGGACCTTTTGTCCCTAACTCCTTTCAGAATTCTCTTTGTAGTTTGCAAGTTTCATTATGATATGTCATGGTGTCGACCTGTTTTTATTGATTTGAGGGGAGTTCTCTGTGCCTCTTGAACTTGAATATCTGTTTCCTTCGCCAGATTAGGGAAGTTCTCAGCTATAATTTGTACAAATAAACCTTCTACCCCTTTTTCCTCACACTTCTTCTTCTAAGACTCCTATGATATGCATATTATTTCATTTTATGAATCACTAAGTTCCTTAAGTCTCCCCTAGTGATCTAATAGTTTCCTTTCCCTCTTGTTTTCAGCTTCATTATTTTCCGTAATTTTATCTTCTATATCACCTATTCTCTCCTCTGCTTCTTCGTTCCTCATTGTGACTCTATCCAGTCAGTTTTGCATCTCAGTTATATCATTTTTTATTTCAGTCTGACTAGGTTTTAGGTCTTTGGTATCTGCAGCAAGGGTTTCTCTGGTGTCTCCTGTGCTTTTTCAAGCTAGTATGAGTGTTGTTCTAAATTCCTGTTTAGATATATTGCTTTTTTCTATTTTGAGCAAGTCCCTTGCTGTGATTTCTTCTTTACCTTTATTTTGGGGAGAATTTCTCTGTCTTGTCATTTTGGCTAAGTTTCTGTCTTTTGCGTGTTTTAAAAGCTTGTTATATTTCCTGCACCTGAGAGTACTACTATATTAAAAAGGGGTCATACACTGTCCAGGGCCTGAAACTTCAGAAAGTGCTTCTGGTACATGCTGTGTGCACTCACTGTTGTGTTTTTGTTACTCTTTCCCCCTGGTCAGTCCTCTGCAGAGCTCTTCCTTGCTTGCAGTGGGAAGTGTTTGGATCTTTAACTAGGTGTGCTTTGATTTGTTTGCTAGAATAAGTCTGGGAAAAAAAAGAGGGGAAAAGCCTGATCCCAAAAGAAAAAAGGAAAGGGAATGAAAAAAAAAAAACAAATAGAGAATCAAAAAACTATAAGGCTGATTCCAAAGAAAAAGAAAGGAAAAAAAAGAAAAGAAAGAAAAATTGAAGCCTGATCCAAAAGAGAGAGAGAGAGAGAGAGAGAGAAGGAAATGAAACAAACAAACAAACAAAAAGAAATTATGAGCCTAATTCCAAAAGAAATGAAGAAAGAAAAAAAAGTAACTCTGGTCCTGGTTCCACTCAGAACTGCGGGTATTGTTTTGAAGCACTTGATTTTCAGTGAACTTGGTGCATGGGGCTGCTGGCTGTGCTGGTCTTTTGGAGGAGAGGCCTTCTATGACAGCCCAGAGTCAGTCTCGCCCCAGCAAATAAGCTGTTGCCAGGCACTGGGGAGCCAGGGGTGGGGTGCAGAATTTGGCATAAACTGGTCCCACCTCCACTGGGGGCCACTGTGCTGCTCTCTGAAGTCCCACAGTATTGGTATTGGGAAAAATGGTGCCACCCCAATCTCCCATGTCGAGGAGATCTCACACCCCCTCACTGTTCAGGTAGCCCTCACAGAAGAGTGAGGGCGGTCAGCTTGCCCTGCACCACAACTCTCCTGCATTTTTTTTTGGGGGGGGGCACAAGGCTGGGCTTCAAAACTGGAAGTCTTAAAGGACCAGGCATCATGTGGAGCCATCCCCCTCCTTCAGAGCAGAGCCTCTCCACACTGTGCTGATGTCCTTTGTCCCAGAAAAAAGAACCACACCTGTGCAGCGCTCAGAATCTATGGTGTAATACCACTAAAAGCAGCAAATGTTATATTCCCTCTGGGTGTGCCTCTGTCTCCTGCTGATGAAAAGCCTCTTGCTGGCACCTACAGGGGCTTTTGTCCTTGGAGAGGCAATATACCCTCTTCCAAATGTATTCCAGCAAGGGGAATGTTCTCTTCCAATGCACCCTGGAGAGTCCTACACCACGCTATGCACTCCAGGGGCAGCTCCCTCCTTCTCCCCAGGAGTACACTCCACTGCTCTGCTCTGGAGAAAAGTTGCACACTTCCAAACCTCCCAGTTTTAGCTCCATACATTGTTCACAAAAAAAAAAAAAAAAAAAAAAACCCAAAAAAGAAAAAACAAAAACCTGCATCACTCAGTACTTCTTGCTCCCCAGTCCATGGTCTAGGGAGATTTGTCTCTTATGTGAACCCGATACTGAACTCAGTATCCCCTTTCTCTTTCTCTCCCTTTTGTTTCTCCATTGAAAGAGTTCCCTCCCCTCCACAGTACCTCCATTTTTCTCTCCCCCAATTCACTTCCACGCACCGTGCACCTGCCACACTTTCTTCCTCCAACCTTGGAGATCCTTCTGCCACTCCACAGAACAATTTCCTGGGTGTTCCAAGTGATCTGATTTCAATACAGCTGTGTGTGAGGGAACAAGGAAAGCGCAGGGTCCCCCTACTTCTCATTTATCTTTGGTGAAGCAGACATTTAAAGGAACCAAAGTGGTAGCTAACCTCACCTCCATTATGGAGGTTCAGTATTATAATGGGGTTTCTGTTTTCCTACCACAGACCGGGCCAAACTAGTTACAGCCCTCAAATTCACCTCAGCCAATCTGAATTTCACCTGTAATAGAACAGCATTGTAAGAATTTACCATGGGGGAAGGGTGATAATGAAGAGGAAGGGGATGAGCTGGAAAGCTGGATGTGCTAAGGAGTAGTGGCCCTGGCTACAAAAGAAAAGGCTAAGTTAAGTACAGAAGAAAAGGTACTGTAAGAAAAAGGAAATAACACTTCATTCCCACTCACAAAATCAGAGAATAACAGGTGAAGAGCAAGCAAATGGGCCCAAATGTAGCTAAGGCAGCCAAAAAATACAACATTGCTAATAAATTCTAGAAGAGAAGTAGAACACTGAGAATCGTGGCATGAACACTCAGCTGTGCTCTATCAAGGATGTTTAAAGGAAAAATAGTGTTCTTTGTACTCAGGAATGTTTTTTTTCCTAGCTTTACTGTGGTACAAATAACAAATAAAATTATAAGACAATTAAAGTACACAATGGGATAATTTGATATATCTATACATTGTGAAAGGATTCTCCCATCAAGTTAATAAACACATCCATCACCTTACATATTGGATACAAACTTTCAGTGAGAAGATGAATAAGTTCTGAGAATCTAATGTATAATATGATGACTATAGTTGATAACATTGTATTATATAATTGAAATTTTCTAAGACAGTAGAGCTTCAAAAAAAAAGTAAATATGTATTCAGCAATCTTAATCCAATTAGCAATGGATCAATAACATTAAGAATTTGATGGTAAAGTTGAAAGGTTTGCTAGCTTTGTTTATCAAGTACTGATTAATAATTTTGCACTAATAAAATATATTAATATAAAATTGTGTGGTCAGAGTGCCTTTCCTGTATGCCAAACATTCCCAGAAGTATTAAAAGAGAGGAACTTTACAAAGCCAGCAACTTTCCATGAAACTATTTAGTTAGCTAAGAAAATGTGTGATATAATGTTCCAACCCCGATGTTTCATACCATATTAGAAAAGGCATTCTGACTCTCAAGATCATGTTCAAATATTGGAAGCACAATTTAGATATATCCGGGCACCTTTCCTCCTGTGGCCAAATCTCTGCAAACTCAGCAACTCCGAACAGTCTACAACAAAACACCAACAACAGATTCCATGATCCTTATTTTTAAGTATCTACAGAAATAATTTAATGACAGAAAACAACAACAAAGACTACTTCTCATAACTGTGTACCCCCCTCCAGGGCAGGAACTATGTTCTATTCACCTTGTCATCTTGTGTCCAGTAGAAGGTCTCCTTTAAATAAGGATTATTGATTGCAAGTCATTTACTAATTGCTGGAAACAATGTCTTAGAGCTTACAAATAGAAAATCCAATGTAGTCAAGTAGTGTAAGAGAGCCAGTGGTCTGTCATGTAAACAAAATCAGAAAATCCTTATGGAAGTCTCCTGGCCAAAAAAAAAAAAATGCACTACAACCAAATCCTCACTCTATCTTTTTTTTTTTTTTTAATTTTTTTTTTTCAACGTTTATTTATTTTTGGGACAGAGAGAGACAGAGCATGAACGGGAGAGGGGCAGAGAGAGAGGGAGACACAGAATCGGAAACAGGCTCCAGGCTCTGAGCCATCAGCCCAGAGCCCGACGCGGGGCTCGAACTCACGGACCGCGAGATCGTGACCTGGCTGAAGTCGGACGCTTAACCGACTGCGCCACCCAGGCGCCCCTCCTCACTCTATCTTGAAGCTCTCTTTCTAGAGCCAGGCCCTGACACCAGGCTTGACCCCAATCTTCTAAATTTCCACCCACTTCTGAAAGATTCCCTATCAGACAACAGGTTATTATTGTACCCTCATATGTATTTTCTACTCAAGACTATGGTTTTCAGGAGTCTGAAAGGATATAAACACATACGCACTTATTTGGGGGAATGAACCATATTGTCAAACTCAAAGAGTTTCTGCTAGAAACTTAACCTTCTCAGGATCCCTAGCCAAGTGACCTCAATTAAGGTTCCTTATTTTCTGGAAATCTGTTTTTCTTCACTCCTAGTGATATGCCACTTATCTGTAGTACATAAACTCCAGATTCATAGCCAGATAAAAGCATTTAGAATGTCATATCTCAGGAATCAATGTGTCATGGCTGTTAATTTCAGCAAGATAGGAAAATTTGGGGGAAATAAGACCTAAAAGGCACTTAATTGCCAGGGTTCTGTAAATCTGGCCAAAAAGAGTGTCCAGAGGGCAATAAGCAAAGAGCACCAGAGGTCCAAATAGGAGAACAGGTCAACTGAGAATCTAGTCATCTAACAGTATACTTACATATCCAACAAATATTTTTTTAAGACTTGTTATATACCAAGGATAGTCGTGGGTGTTGGGGATGAGACATTATCAAGACATGGGCCTAATAATGATTATGATAAAGATAATAATAGGTACGTACAAAGTACAGAAGTGATACAAAAGGGGGAGCAATCAAGGAAATAAGATAATCTACTAGGAAACAAAAAATTTTTAGAATGAGAGAGACCAGAATTCAAACTCTACTTCCACACTTACTAGCTCAGTTCCTCCATATGTAAAGTGGAAATAATGGTAGTTAACTATTTTATATGACTGTTGTGAGGACTAACTAGATAACACTTATAAAATGTCCAGTACTTTGCCTGGTAGATATTACTGCTTTAAAAATCATTATTACTGACTTGCTAAGGGTTTCATGGGACAGGTGATAGTCAAACTAAGTCTTAAAGAATGAATTGGAGTTCAGTTGGTGAACAAGTCAAGGAAAGGCTCTCCAGGCAGAGACACCAGTACAGGCAAGGGCCCAGAGCCTATGGTTCCAGAGGAGTAGAAAACATAGAAAAGGTGAGGAGTAGAAAAAGGTGATTTCCATTTGAAGGCAAGAACAATAGGAGTGAGCAAGCCAGGTTTGGTTAAGACAAGAAGAGAGAAGCACTTCCATAAAAGATCAAGGTTAAACAAGAGTGTTTTCAGTGAAGAATAGTGGCTCCACCAGGCACAAAAGACAGATGGGGTAGGGTGGGACACAAGGTTCTCATTCTGAGAAAACCAAAAAGAAAGAGAAAAGATACCACTGCTGCAGTGGAATCATGTTAGGTGAGCACTTCCAACCCTGACAATAACCAACCACAGATTTGGAGTGAATAGAGAGTGGCCACCAAAATGCCAACACTACCTCCTCCGGCAAGCATAGGAGGCTCGGCAGTGGAGGGGACACAGAGCATCAGTGGATGCTGAAGACATAAACTATAAAGCTCAAAAGTATGAAGAATAGGCTCCAGCCAGTATAATCAATCAAAATCTACTACCATATGAAAAAATTACAATTTAGTGACAAATTCACTAGAGTAAATGTTGCAATGTAAATGGCATAGTTCTAATTAGCTCCAAAATAACAAAAAAATTTCAAAGAAAACTTCCCACTATAATTCCACATAAAATATTAAGTTATTTATTTTATACACACACACACACACACACACACACACACACACACATCCCTACTCCAAATGTAGCACTATTACAAACAAAGCTTTATCAGTCCCAAGAAATTGAATACCAGTATTCTACCATTTAGGGTCTAAAGACCCCAGATTCCTAAACAATTTATGAGCATTAAAACCTCACAAGTCTTCTCCGAATGATTCCATTTTACATGTACAGAAAATTGCAGATGAAATGTGTTTGCCCTTGGTAATCAGAAAGAACCCAAGCTTTACTGTAAGACCAAAGTCCAAACTACTCACCAGTGACTTAACCTATCTGGTCTCAGATTCCTCATAGGCAAAGTATATACATAGATGATGTCTATCTACCTACATGACAGAATTGTTATAAGGATAGGATAAGATGTATGTAAAGTACTGATACAATGTAAGCTCTTAATAAATGGAAGTTATTGTTATTATTATGAAACTCTGTCAAAATCTAATGGATAGTAACATCAGAAAATTATTTTATCAGTCAGGAATAACCTCTCAATCTAATGTTCCAAATATTGTTCTACATGGGTTTCAAGATACAAATTGCCATCTAATTAACTCATAGCTAACTTAGAATACAATTATGCGAGCTTGCTCTAGATGTATGCAACTGAACTGTTGAGGGAATGGCTTGCTAGAGTAGCCCATAAGCAACTTGTTATATGTTAAATTTTGAATGCTACAGGGACTCAAATATCACCTTTCTATATATATATTTTAAGTATATAATGCTGATATATCAAGCAAAATGTTTTAGACTAACAAAGGCCAAATATTCCTTCAAAATATCATTAGTTTATACAACATCTTAACAAGTGATCAAAAAGGAATAATATGTAAATGGTTAGATTTTCAGAGAAAGGAGGCGTCTGCATCCACAGATTTATTTACTTGGTGAGTTTTCAAAATCTTGCAATGGAACTGTAAAAACAATGTGATTAAAATCGATAGAGCACATCATTTGCTGATACTGTTACCCAAGAAAAGGCAATAAGCCTTAGGCATGTTATTACTAGATTACACAATTTCACTGACAGTTTCAAGATTTTTAAAAGCAACTGAGAACAGAGAGGATTTCTTTTTGGGGGAGAAAAAATTTTTCTTTTCAATTAAAAAGAATTTTTTTATGGTAAAGATTTAAAATGCCCTCTATAACATTTAAAGAATAATATGAAAAATTTTGTTGTTTCATAAAATAAAAATAAAGCCTCTTTTGTTTAACAATACTATATACAACCACACATTAATTTAACAAATACTAGAAATAATTCAGGGAATAATGATTGTAAGATCATTATTTTTGCACAGTCCTTGCAAAAGAATATGAAAGTCCAAATATATGAGTTTCCAAACCTCTTCTGCACAAATAAGTAATGATTCTCTTTTCATGTCTTACTGATGAAATGACAAACTTTTAAAGAGATCTTCAAATTCAAAGAACACTATATTTCACAGTATGCTTTTTAATCAGATAGCAAATTTAGTCCTGTAGTCATACATTCATTTGATAAAGAGTGACTAAATAAAACTGAACCTAAAATCAGCAAAACCTTTTACCCTAGTGAGATCTTCTCCTACACTACAAACAAAAGTTTTTAATTGCTTTGTAGTGCAAATTCCACAGCAGAAACATTCCATATAGCTGATGGAATCGACCATTATAGTTTTATGCTTAGGATAGAAAAAAATGTTGACTAGAAGAGATGAGATGATTTTAATCATGAATCCCAATAGGAAATGAGAAGCTAGGCTCACAGAAAGAAATAAATTGACCCAGGCATTAGGCCTACATTTGCTAGCTTTTACCAAGTATATAGTAAAGTCAATTCAGGGGAGTTTAGATCTTTAGACCTACATCAGATATAGATCATTTGAAAAAAATCTACAAACACCATACACTTTCTTGTCACTAATGTGCATACATACTTACATAAATACAAAACAGTTTTACATTCTAAATAGATAACTATTGAAATAGATACCTTAATTAACTGAATAATACAGAATTTTCCTTAGTTCTTTCTTCTCCCTCAATATCCATGTCCAACAATGACAAGTCCATTTTACTTCCAAAACAATTCTCAAATCCATCTGATTTTCTCCATTCCAAATGTTCGCATCAATATCATCTCTTACTTGGATTAATGCAAGAGCTTCCTAACCAGTTACACTGATAACAAGTCAGCCCTCTCAATGAAAACATTCCCCTCATTATAGTCAGGGTGTTCTTTCTAATATGCAAATCCGCATCATGTTTCTTCCCAATAAAAATCACTTCACTGGTCCCCAATAGCACAGAGTCCTTAACAGGACATACAGGAGACTATGGGATGTGGCCCTGGTTTATCTCTTCAGTCTTACCTCATACTACTTCCTCAACATGAAGTTTTCCAACCTACAGAACTTCTTTCATTTCCTACAATCCCATGCCTTCTTTACATCTTCCTTCATGCACTCTCAGCCTGGAACACTCTTTTTCATTCTTCCCTTCATCATTATAATTCCTACTCTTACTGCCCATCTCAGCTTATACATCATCTCTTCTCCAATTTTCTTGATATCTTGAATCGAATTCAGTTGAGTGTCTGCCAACCTCTTTAGTGCACTATACTTGCCGAATCATGCTCTGAATTGTACTTGGCACTTATTTGTCTGTATCCCTCACTATACCCAAGTTCCCTAGATGCAGGGATGGTATCTATATTCCTACCTATTGTTTACAGGGTGAAAGAATGACAAAAGGAAATGTGCTTTGTAGAAGCACATATTCTTCTTTCAGTACAGAAAATGTATAAAAAGTGAGACAAGACTGGAGATGGAAAGACAAGAGAGTATTAGAATAGTCCAAGCAAAGACATAAATGTGGCCTTAATCAGAAAAGCAGCATCAGGGATGGGGAAAATAGTCAGATTCTGGAAATATATAGGAAATAGAGTAATAAAACTTGGTAAATGATTGGCTATGACCATGGTGAGAGAAAGAGAAAAGTCAAGAATACCTTGAGTACTGAGGTGGATGATGGCCAAATTACTGAGAGAGTAAGGGGAGGAGGAAGAATAGGTTTGAAGTAAGATAATCAGTTCAGTTTGGGATACACTAAGTTAGTTTTGCCTTTAGGGCACTAAAAGGGAGATGCCTAAGAGGGTTGTGGATATGTAAGTCCAGAGATAAAGAGAAATCTAGGTTAGAAAGTTGGATTTAAGACTTACATCATAGCAGAGGCAACTGAAATCATTGGTGTAGGTGAAATCACCCAAGAAGGATGTATGGAATGAAAACATAAGAGACCTGAGGACAGAAAACACTGGGAAGATGGCAGAATGGCAGAAAAAGAGGACTCTAAGCTGATCTTGTTCCCCAGATACAACTAGATTAACACACACCTCAGTGTAAATAACCCAGAAAATGGCCCAAAGACTGTCAGAACAAACTCAACAACTAAAGGTACAGAAAAGGCCATATCACAGAGGTTAAGAAGGGTGGAGACATGGTGGGGAGCTAACACAAGACTATGGCTGCCTACAGGAGGCAGGAGCCATGGGTGTGAAGAAAGGAGAGAAACAAACTGTCCCAAACTGGAGCCCAGACAAGGAAGAGGAATCCTTGAATCCTCATACCATTTGGCTTTGAAAGCAACAGGGCCCAAATTTTAGGAATTTGTACAACCAACAGGACTTATGGCCTGGAATTTTAAAAATAAATCAGCAGGTTTGGTTCTGAGAGAGCTCAAAGGGTGATAGGAAGCTGAGTCTCCATCCTTAAAGAGACAGCACAACAAATAGTCTATGGAGACATAACATTGAAGCTGCAGTTTGAAAACTGCCTGCGGCATTCATGAGGGAAAGTTATTTACTCATCTCAGAGCAAGTCTTGGAAGGGCAGGTTCACAGGGAGACCCCTCTAGGAACAAAGCAGAAGGTGCCATCTCCCCCCCCCCCCACCTACGAGTACAAACACGTGATCATTTGCAGGAACCAGTGCAGCATGACATTCATGACCTAATTTGCTTATACCAAGATCCACCCTTTCCAGTCACTCTTGCTTCAGTCCAGGTTCTGTGCACACCCTCCCTGATAATACTACCACAAAACTTGCCAACACCACATCTCCTGACTTGTGCACTTAGGGGACCTCAGTCCCAGTGAAGACAGTGGTCCCACAGAAGATCAAGGTAAACCTTGTTAAAACTGCACACCCCACCTCAGCTGAGGACCAAATACTGCCCAAAACAGGCAAACAGAGCCACTACAGATGACTGGACTGAAGGAAAGTGGCCAGGACACAACAGCAGGGTGCACAAAACACACATAGAAAATATTCCTTAAGTACCAGATTCTGGTGCACTGAAGGGCACTATAGGACCTCTTCTTCATATAGCCACTGCTTTCAAGAACAGAAAACATAGCTGACTTTCCTAACATGGAGAAACAGACACAGAGTAAGACAAAATGAGGAGACAGAGGAATATGTCCCAAATGAAAGAACAGGACATAGCCACAGTAAAAGACCTAAGCAAAACAGATGTAAGTAATATGCCTGATAGAGAATTTTAAGTGATGATCATAAAGACACTCACTGAACTTGAGAAAAGAGTGGAGGACATCAGTGAGACCCTTAACAAAGAGATAAAAATGAAGTAATCAGAAATGAAGAACACAACAAATGAAATAAAAAATACATTAGATGGAATAAACAGCAAGTTAGAGAAAGCAGAAGAATGAATCAGTGACCTGAAGGACAGAGTAATAGAAAGTAATCAAGCTGAGCAGATAGGAGGAAAAAAATCATGCAAAATGAGAATAGACTTAGGAAACTCAGTGATTCGATCAAGCCTAATAACATTTGTATTATAGGGATCCCAGAATAGGAGAGACAAAAGGGGGCAGAAAATTCATGTGAAGACATAATAGATGAAAACTTCCCTCATCTGGGGAAAGAAACAGATATCTAGAACCAGAAAGCACAAAGATAAGCCCCTTGCCCAAATCAACTCAAGGAGGTCCACAGCAAGACACATAGCGATTAAAATGGAAAAAAGTACTGATAAAGAAAAAATTTTTAAAGCATCAAGAGAAAAGACAGTTATATACAAGGGAAACCCCATAAGGCTATCAGATTTTTTTCAGCAGAAATGTTGCAAGCCAGAAGGGAGTGGCATGATATATTCAAAGTGCTGAAAGGAAAAAATCTGCAGGCAAGATACTCTATCCAGCAAGGCTATCCTTCAGAACAGAAGGAGATATAGAGTTTCCCAGACAAACAAAAACTAAAAGAACTACAAGAAATATTAAAGGGGATTCTCTGAGTGGGAAGGAAAGACCATAAATAAGAATAAGAAAAGCAGGAAGCACAAAAGCAGTGAAAATAAGTGTATCTGTAGAAATCAATCAAGGAACTCACAAAATAAAAGGATGTGAAGTATGACACCACGTACCTAAAACATGGGGGGAGAGAAGTAAGAAGGCATTCAAACTTAAGCAACCATCAACTTAATATAGACTCCTATATGCAGAAGGTGTTATATTACAAACCAATGGTAACCACAAATCAAAAAACAATAATAGGTATGTAAAAAATAGAGAAAGAAATCCAAGTATATCATTAAAGAAAGCCTGCAAACCATGAGAGAAGAGAACAAGATAAGAGAACTACAAAAACAACCACAAAACAAGTAACAAAATGGCTAGAAATACATATCTATCAATAATTACTTTAAATGTAAATGGTCTAAATGTTCCAATCAAAAAACGTAAGGCGACAAAATGGATTAAAAGACAAGACCTATATATTGCTATCTAAAAGAGACTCATTTCAGACCTAAAGACACCTATAGATTGAAAGTGAGGGGATGGAGAAACATTTTCATGCAAATAGCTGTCAAAAGAAAGCCAGGGTAGAAATACTTATATCGAACAAAACAGACTTTAAAACAAAGACTGTAACAAGGAACAAAGAAGGCGCACCCAAATACATAAAATAGTTAATAACAAATATAAAGGAACTAATCAATAGTAATATAATAATAGTAGGGGACTTTGACATCCCACTTACATCAATGAACAGATCTTCCAAACAGAAAATCAACAAAGAAACAGTGGCTTTTAATGAATTTAACAAACATATTCAGAACATTCCATCCTAAATCAGCAGAATACACATTATTTTCAAGTACACATGGAAAGTTCTTCAGAATAGATCACCTATTATGCCACAAAACAAGTCTCAACAAATTCAGAAAGACCTAAGTCATACCATGTATCTTTTCTGACCATAACACTATGAAACTAGAAATCAACCACGAGAAAAAATCTGGAAAGAGCACAAATACATGGAGTTTAAATAACATGCTACTAAATAATCAATGGGTCAACCAAGAAAACAAAGAAATTAAAAATTACATGGAGACAAATGAAAATGAAAACACAATGGTTCAAAATTTGGGGATGCAACAAAATCAGTTCTAAGAGGGAGGTTTACAACAATACAGGCATACCTCAAGAAGAAAGAAAAATCTCACATAAACAACCTAAACTTACACCTAAAGGAGCTAGAAAAAAAACAAACAAAACCCAAAACCAGCATAAGGAAGAAAATAATAAATTTTAGAGCAGAAATAAATGATACAGAAACTAAAAAACAATAAACAGAACAATGAAACCAGGAGCTGGTTCTTTCAAAAGATCAACAACCTCTAGCCAGATCCCTTAAAAAGAGAGATAAATACACTTAAAAAAAAAAAGGTGGGGAGTGGCACCTGGGTGGCTCTGTCAGTTAAGCATCTGACTCTTGATTTTGGCTCAGGTCATGATCTCACAGTTTGTGAGTTTGAGCCCCACATCAGACTGGGTTGACAGCACGAAGCCTGCTTGGGATTCTCTCTCCCTGGCTCTCTGCCCCTCCCCCACTCTCTCTTGCTCTCCCTCTCAAAATAAATAAATAAACTTAGAGAGAGAGAGAGAGAGAACTCAAATAAAATCAGATATGAAAGAGGAGAAATAACAACCAACATCACAGAAACACAAACGACTGTAAGGGCGTATTATAAAAAATTATATGCCAGGGGCAGCTGGGTGGCTTAGTCTTTGGCTCAGGTCGTGATCTCACGGTTCATGAGTTTGAGCCCCACATCAGGCTCTGTGCTGAAAGCTTAGAACCTGGAGCCTGCTTCAGATTCTGTGTCTCCTTTTCTCTCTGCCTCTCCCCTGCTCATGTTCTGTCTCTTTCTGTCTCAAAAATAAATTAAAAAAAAAAATTAAAAAAAAATTTTTAAATTATATGCCAACATATAAGACAACTTAAAAGAAATGGGTAAATTCCTAGCGATACATAACGTATCAAAACTTAAGCTGAAAGAAATAGAAAATTTGAACAGACTGATCACCAGCAATGAAATTAAATCAGTAATTTAAAAACTTCCAACAAACAAAAGTCCAGGACCTGACAGTTTTCACAGGTTATTCTATCAAACATTTGAAGAAGAGTTAATACCTAGGCTTCTCCAACTTTTCTGAAAAATAGAACAGGAAGGAAAATGTGAAAATGCATTCTATAATGCCAGCATTACCTTGATAACAAAAGCAGATAAAGACACCACTAAAACTATAGGACAATATCTCTGATGAACATAGATGCAAAAATCCTCAATAAAGTATTAGCAAACTGAATCCAATAATACATTAAAAAAAATCAATCACCATGATCAAGTGGGATTTATTCCCAGGATGCAAGCGTGGTTCAATATTTACAAATCAGTCAACGTAATATATCACAACTATAAGAGAAAGGATAAAAACCATATGATCATTTCAACAGATGCACAAAAAGCATCCGACAAAGTACAACATCCATTCACGATAAAAACCCTCAACAAAGTAGGTTTGCAGGGTCATACCTCAATATAATAAAGGCCTTACATGAAAAACCCACAGCTAACATCATACTCAATGAGAGTTTTCCCCCTAAGATCAGGAACAAGACAAGAATATCCATTCTCACCACTTCCATTCAACAGAGTACTGGAAGTTCTAGCCACTGCAATCAGACAACAAAAAGAAATAAAAGGCATCCAAACTGGTAAGGAAGCAATAAAACTTTCACTATTTGCAGATGACATGATACTATATATAGAAAACCCTAAAGAGTTGACCAAAAAACTACTACAACTGATAAATGAACTCAGTAAGATCAAAGAATACAAAATCCATGTACAGAAATCCATTGAATTTCTGATGTTTATTTATTTTTGAGAGAGAGAGTACCAGCGGGGGAGGGTTAGAGAGAGAGGGGGACAGAGGATCTGAGGCAGGCTCCCCACTGACAGTAGCAAGCCTGATGTGGGGCACAAACTCATGAACCATGAGATCATGACCTGAGCAAAAATCAGACGCTCAACTGAGTCACCCTGGTGCCCCACATTTCTGTACATCAATAATGAAGCAGAAGAAAGAGAAATTGAGAAAAACAAAACTGGAGGTATCATAATTCCAGACTTCAAGTTATATTGCAAAGCTATAGTAATAAAAACAATATGGTGCTGGCACAAAATAGACACATAGATCAATGGAACAGAATAGAAAGCCCAAAAATAAACCCACAATTATATGGTAAATTAATCTTCCACAAAGTAGGCAAGAATATGCAATGAGAAAAAGGCAGTATCTTCAACTAATGGTGTTGGGAAAACTGGACAGCTACATGCAAAAGAATGAAAATGGACCAGTTTTTTACACCATACACAAAAATACAATCAAGATAGATTGAGGACCTAAATGTGAGACTTGAAGCCATAAAAATCCTAGAAGAGAACAGAGACAGTAATTTCTCTGACACTGGCCATAACAACACCTTTCTAGATACATCTCCTAAGGTAAGGAAAACAAAGGCAAAAATAAACTATTGGGACTACATCAAAAAGCTTCTGCACAGCAAAGGAAACAATCAACAAAATTAAAGGCAACCTACTGATATTACAAATGACATATCCAATAAAGGGTTAGTATGCAAAATATATAAAGAACTTATAATACTCAACACCCAAATACCAAATAATCCAATTAAAAATGGAAGAAGACATGAATAGACATTTTCCCAAAAACATCCAGATGGCCAACAGACACATGAAAAGATGCTCAACATTACTTATCATCAGGAAAATACAAATCAAAACTACAATGAGCTATCACCTCACACCAATCAGAATGGCTAAAATCAGCAACACAAGAAACAACAGGGGTTGGCAAGGATATGGAGAAAAGGGGACCCTCTTACACTGCTGGTGGGAATGCAAACTAGTGTAGCCACTCTGGAAAACAGTATGGAGATTCCTTAAAAAGTCAAAAATAGAACTACCCTATGATCCAATGCACTACTAGAAAAAGAAGACGCAGTAGGGGCACCTGGGTGGCTCCATTGGTTAAATGCCTGACTTCAGCTCAGGTCATGATCTCATGGATTGTTTGAGCCACATCAGGTACTCTGCTGTCAGCACAGAGCCTGCTTTGGATCCTCTGTCCTCCTCTCTCTCTCTGCCCCTCCCCCCACTTCTCTCTCTCTCTCTGCCTCTCTCTCTCTTGCTCTTTCCCTCTCTCTCAAAAATAAACAAACATTTTTATAAAAGGCTTATTGGGGTGTCCAGGTGGTTTAGTCAGTTAAGCATCTGACTTTGGCTCAGGTCATGATTTCACAGTTCGCGGGTTCGAGCCCCACATCGGGCTCTGTGCTGACAGCTTGGAGCCTGGAGCCTGCTTCAGACTCTGTATTTCCTCTCTCTTCCCTCCCCCACTAGCACCCTCTCTCGCTCTCTCTTTTTCTCTCAAAAACAAAATAAACATTAAAAAATTTTTAATTTAAAAAGGCTTATAGAAACTGAACAAAAGTTTAAAAAGCTTATATATTCAAATATATATGAATATAACTCAGTGACAAAAAAGAATACAATCTTTCCATTTGCAACAACATGGAAGGAGCTAGAAAGCATTATGCTATGCAAAATAAATCAGAGAAAGACAAATACCATATGATTTCACTCATATGTGGCTTAAGAAACAAAACAAGGGTGGTTGGCTGGCTCAGTCAGTAGAGCACGCAACTGTTGATCTTGGGGTTGTGAATTCAAGCCCCATGTTGGTGCAGAGATTACTTACAAATAAATTTTTTAAAAAATAATAAAATAAATAAATAAATAAATAAAATCTAAGAAACAAAATAAATGAGCAAAGGGGGAAAAAAGAGACAGAGGCAAACCAAGAAACAGACTCTTAACTATGGAGAACAAACTGATGGGTTACCAGAAGGGATGTGGGCGTGGGATGGGTTAAATAGGTGATGTGAATTAAGCAGTGCACTTGTGCTGAGCATCAAGGGATGTGTGGAAGTGTTGAATCACTATGCTGTATACCCAAAATGAGTATTACACTATGTTAACTAACTAAAATTTAAATAAAAACTTAAAAGAAAAGATATGGTATATATATGTGTGTGTGTATATATATATATATATATATATATGATGTAATATTACTTAGCCATTAAAAAGTATGAAATCTTACCATCTGCAACAACATAGACAGATCTGAAGAGTATGATGCTAAGCAAAATAAGCCAGTCAGAGAAAGACAAATACCATATGATTTCACTCATATGTGGAATTTAAGAAACAAAACATACAAATAGAGGGGAAAGAAGACAGACTCCTAACTAAAGAGAACAAACAGAGGGGATGTAGGTGGGAGGTGAAATAAGTGAAGAGGATTAAGAGTACGCTTATCTTGATGAGCACTGAGTAATACGGAGCTGCTGAATCACTATGTTGTACACCTGAAGCTAATATAACACCGTATGTTAATTATGCTGGAATTAAAATTTTTTTTAAATTTTTTTCAACGTTTTTTATTTATTTTTGGGACAGAGAGAGACAGAGCATGAACGGGGGAGGGGCAGAGAGAGAGGGAGACACAGAATCGGAAACAGGCTCCAGGCTCTGAGCCATCAGCCCAGAGCCCGACGCGGGGCTCGAACTCACGGACCGCGAGATCGTGACCTGGCTGAAGTCGGACGCTTAACCAACTGCGCCACCCAGGCGCCCCTGGAATTAAAATTTTTAAAAGAGAGAGCCAATGACAGGACTTTCAGGAATATCAACTCCTAAAGGATAATCTGAGGAAGAGAGTCCACTGATCAATGGAAAGAATTGTCCATAGAGGCAGGAAGGAGGATATTTAATGATGGAAAGGTTTGTCAAAAGCCAAATGGCTCAAAATTTCAAGAGAAATGAGGACTGAAAAATTATATTTAAAAAGTAAGCTATGGGGTATTGTTGGCAAAAATGACAGATTAGGGACTTCCAAAATTGTTCTTGCATAAAGGCAATGAAAAAGCTGACAAAAATTATTAGAATAAACCTTTTCAGAGAGATGGAAATTAACCAAAGGCTTGCAGTGACACAGGAAGGATTTTTTTTTTTTGAGAGACAGAGAGAGCAGGGGAGGTATAGAAGAAGGAGACACAGAATCTGAAGCAGGCTCCATACCCAGTGTGAGCCTGACTTAGGGCTTGATTTAATTAACTGTGAGAGCATGACCTGAGCCAGAATCAAGAATCAGATGCTTAACTGACTGAGCCACCCAGGTGCCCAGGAAGCACTTTTTTTTTTTTTTTAAATAGTTGTCTATCAGCAAGAACAGGAAGCTTTGTCACATTTTCACTTCCCTTAGTCCCATCTCCCACACTATTTTTGCAATAACCATCAAAAAAAAAAAAAAGCCTAGTAGTTGCTGGGGAGAGCAGTGGAAGGGAGTGGATAGGATGTGGCTAGAGTTCTTTCCAATTCTCATCCCCAAAGAATACTCATTTCTTGACCTTTGTGATAGTTCTCTGGGAGACCCACTTAGAAGTTAGTCTGTACTTGACCTGAATCAGGGCTCAACTTGTACAGCATCTTATTCCAGGGGGCATTTTCTGAAAACAATTACAATCAAGTTTATAACTTCATAGCTGCCTGAAGCAGTGGTTAATACTTAGTGCAAGAGTAGCCAAAAATCTAACCAAAAAGCTTAAGAGACAAAGCTGAAAATTACGATGTCCATAGGTGCCTTGAAAAGCTCCAACATATTCTTGGGCACCTAGGAGGCCACACATACACATAGGGCTGCACCATCCATCCACAGGAAAGATTTGAGAAGCTCCTAAGCATTCATCTCTGGCTGACCTTGAGGTCAGAATGTTGGACAAAGATTTTATATAAGCAATTTTAAATATGTTCTAAGAAATGAAGGAAACCATGCCTAAGGAACTAAAGTTTGAGGATATCACACCAAACAGAAATTATCTATAAATATGCATAAACTATTTGTTTAAATATAATTCTGACGTTGAAAAGTATAATAATTAAAATGAATATTTCATTATAGATGCTCAATAGCAGATATGAGCAGACAGAAGAAAGAAACAGTGAAATGAAGATAAATTAACAGAGATTATCTAGTTTGCGGAACAAAATAAACAAAAAGAATGAAGAAAAATTAACATAGCCTTTATATCTGTGAAGACACCATCAAAAGTACCAATATATGAATAATGGGAGTCTCAGAAAAAGAGGAGAAATAAAAAGGGGCAAAAAGAATATTTGAAGAAATAATGGCCAAGAACTTCCAAATTTGATAATTTGATTCAAATTTAATAAAAAACATTAATCACCATATCCAACAAGCTCAAAAATTTCTAAGTAGGATAACTTCAAAAAGATCCACACCTGAACACATATTAATCAAACTATCAAAAGAAAAAGACAAGGAGAATCTAAAAGCAGTAACAGAGGAGTGATTTATTACATTCAAGGAATGTTCAGTACAATTAACAGCTGAATTCTCATCAGAAATCATGAAATCAGAAGGAAGAGAGATGACACATTCAAAGTTCTAAAAGAAAAAAAAAACCTGTCAACCAATGTTTCTAAATCCAGTAAAAACTATCCTTCAAAAATGAAGTGACTAGCCTGAGGACAGTATTAGTAATAAACTGTAAGCACTCAGTATGTGTTGTGGGATAATGGAAGGGGAAATGAATCTAAATCATGACCACACTCCTCACATTATGCCCCAGCAAAGATTCTTTGATGAAACTTGTGGTAAAGGTAAAGGTAAAGGAGGAAAGATAGTGTATACCCTTGTCAAATCCATCTAACTAAAGAAGACTAAATAATGGGTGGTAGATAGACTTAAAGGCACCGCTGATAAAAAATCTCTACATCCACATAAGCCAAATCAGAAACTGATTGCGTAAACAAGTCTTTTTTTGTTAACACAGTGACTACTGAGACAAATACCATAATCATTCCAGGAGCATTTAGAGAGTACTTATAATATAAAATTAACTGAAGAATGCAAAGATCAATCACACTCTTTTTATAAGAATTTTTCAGTGCAGTCAAGTATTTCTCAAATGGGCTTTACCTTATCCACAATTACAAATACATTTATACATTTATTATATATATTTATTTATATTTACTATATATAAATGTATTTGTACATATATATGGGCATATATATAAATTTTTGTGTATATATGTATATATACTGAAATATGTATTTCACAAAAATATTCTTAGTTTTTCTAATATACTGTATTTGCTATTCTTATCTATTCTATTCCCATTTAAAAAATATTCTTGTCACAACACCCTACCACCACTCCACTAAATTGATTTCACTACCCAGTAATGGTCATGTTCCCAAATTTGACCAAGTTGGTACTGAAAAATGCCAATCTAGATATGTGATCAAGTAACTTTAACACAAGGAAGAACAATTAAGTGCTCAATAGAGGTTGATACCATGGGAACACAGGAAAAAGTTAATAATTTTGACTAGGTATCCAGGTACCACTACATACAACTATAGACATAAATGAAAATTCAAACTATAGGAACTAAGAACTGGTCATAGTTCTTTTCCTTAGAACTTCCTGCAGAGGTGATAGCCATCTCCTATTCAGCATCATGACTGCCCTCAGACCTCTGTGAAGCCCAAAATTGTTAAAAGAGGACCAAGAAGTTCATCCAAAACCAATCAGAATGATATGTCAAAATTAAGTGCAACTGGTAGAAACCCAGAGATATAGACAATAGGGTGTACCGAAGATTCAAGGGCCAGATTTTGATGCCCAACATTGGTTATGGGAGCAATAAGAAAACAAAGCACATGCTTCCCAGTGGCTTCCAGAAGTTCCTAGTCCACAACATCAAGGAGCCTGAAGTGCTGCTGATGTGCAACTAATCTTACTGTGCAGAGGTTACTCACAATGTCTCCTCCAAGAATTGCAAAGCTGTTGTGGGAAAGAGCAACCCAGCTGGCCATCAGAGTCACCAATCCTAATGCCAGGCTTCACAATGAAGGAAATGAATAGACGGCTTATGTGCACATGATATTTGTATTAATAAAACCATAAAACTACACACAAAAAAAGAAAAGAATTGGTCATAGTTGGTTTCCTTCTTACTCCTATTTACCCAGTCTGAGTGGAAGACAAACTACTAAAATATTTGATACACCAACTAACAGCAACACTTAGACATAAACTTGAAAGTTATCTGGTTTGTTGCTTAGATACTATTGTTTCTCTTGCCCTTGTTGGCTCTCCTCCTCTGGAATGAGCAACCAACCCCAGGGAATCTTCCAGTGTCCCGTCACCAAATCTGCTTATTGTCCAACGTGCCTGCCTCTGCCTCTGCTCAGATTTCCAAGGTGCCCAAGTGCTCCCCAGTCCCCAATTTTGCCTTATGTCTGTCTTATAATTTCCCCAATACTGTATGGCATTGGTAACCATCATCAAAACATGGACAAAATCTGCTCTAAATGCTTTGGAGAGGTAAAGGAAAAAGGAGTATTGTATCACATATACATGTTTCATCTGCACTGAATAGCTAAATTACTGCTTAGCTCATTGGTCTTGCCATATCCAGATAGTGAAAGAACTATCAAATATCTAAAGACTTTGATTAAAGTTTCAGAGCTCAGTGCCTGGCAGTGCTCCAGTAAGGAAAAAGGGCGAATTCTTAGGAGCAGGCAGTGTGGTCTGAGAGGTCCATGTGCCACACAGGGAGAAGTGGTTCCCCTGCTTGGAGTGCATTTGGTAGATGACAAACAGCCTCCCCACAGGCAAAGATCCCAGCAGACCCCAGAATAAAAGCTTTGTTTGCTGTTGGGACAAACCAGAACACCACAAAACCTGGTGCCACCTGTGTTGTGATTTGCCATAATGTCTAAACCTCTGACACTCCATGATTGCACGAACATTTCCTGGGGCCAGTTGGCACCTGGCCAATACTCAGCAAGACCCTCCCCCAGATAGTCAGTGGGGGCCCAAGCCACAGGGGTCTCTAAAGTGTGGGATTTTGAAACACAGCCCCATCTGAGATAAAATTCTGGAGGGAGGTGCTGCCTGGCAGGTGAACAGCTTGGAAATAGGCAGGGAGTGGACAGAAGCCTGAGACAAAGGAGGGGTGGTGATCGCAGGTTGGTGAGAGCATGAAGTTCCTTCACCAGAGACTAGGGGGCTGGCTAAAGTCATTTTCACCTCTCCTGTGCACATGCAGGTATGCATGCACATGCATGCACATCACAGTGATCCACCCCAGTAAGCTACACAGTGCCACCTAGTGGAGAATGGAGCTATTACACCAAGTTCAGCCCAACTGCACCCTCCAAGCACGTCTCCCAGAAGACCAGCATAAGTCCCTCCACCTGCTTAGTGTACAGACTATAGAGTGCTTCATAGTTTCAGTTCTAGGGGAAACTGGATGTAACTTCATTTGGGTTTCATTCTACTGGCTGGTTCATTTATTAGTTCCTTTTCTTCACTGCTGTTTTTACTTAAGTTGGTTTTTCCCCCCATTCTTTTCTCTTTCTTGGATACAGAATTTTTTTTTTTACTTTATTTTCTTAAATTTTTTATTCTATTTCATTTTATTTTATTCTACTTTGTTACATATATTTTTTTAATTTTTAAATTTTTTTCTTACCTTTTTCCTTTTTTTCCCTTTCCTTTCCCTTTTTTCTCATTTTATCAAGCTTCTTTCAACAAGAGGACCAAACCACACCTAGGATATAGTTTCCTTTATTTGATTTTTTGTTTTGTTTTTAATTTTTAAAATTATTTTTCATTTTATTAATTTTTTTCTTCCTCCAAAATGACAAGATGAAGGAATTCACCCAAAAGAAAGAACAGGAAGAAATGACAGCCAGGGACTTAACACAGATAGAAGTAAGATGTCTGAACTAGAATTTAGAACCATGATAATAGGAATACTAGCTGGGGTTGAAAAAAGCATAGAAGGCACAAGAGAATCCCTAGAATCCCCTTCTGTGGAGATAAATAAAATCTAGTCAGGCTGAAATTAAAAATGCTATAACTGAGATGCAATCTCAAATGGTTGCCATGACAGCAAGGGTGGATGAAGCACAGCAGTGAATCAGTGATATAGAAGATAAAATTATGGAGAATAATGAGACAGAAAAAAAGAGGAAACAAAGGCAAAAGATAGGGATATAAGACTTAGAGAATGTAATGACTTATTAAAAGGGAGTAACATCTGAATAGGAGAACCAGAGTATGAAGAGAGAAAAAGAGGCAAAAAGTTTATGTGAGCAAATTACAACAGAAAACTTTCCTAATCTGGGGAAGGACACAGACATCAAAATCCAAGAAGCACAGAGAACTCCTATTAGATTGAACAGAAACCGACCATCAACAAGGCAGATCATAGTCAAATTCACAACATACACAGACAAGGAAAGAATTATGAAAGCAGCAAGGGAAAAAAAGTTCTCACCCTAATAGAGAAGACAGATCAGATTCACAGGAGACCTATCCACTGAACCTTTGCAGGTCAGAAAGGAGTGGTAGGAAATATTCAATGCGCTGAATCAAAAGAAAATATGCAGCCAAGAATTCTTTATCCAGCAAGGCTGTCATTCAAAATAGAAGGAGAGATAAAGAGTTTCCCAGACAAAAACAAAAAACAAAAAAACTAAAGGAGTTCGTGACACTAAACCAGCCCTGTGAGAAATGTTAAGGGGGGTGGGGGTGCTTTGAGTGGAGAAAAGAAAAAAAAAAAAAAAAAAAAGAAAAGCAACAAAGACTAGAAAGGACCAGAGAACATCACCAGAAACACCAACTCTACAGGCAACACAATGGCACTAAATTCATATCTTTCTGTACTCACTCTAAATATAAATAGACTAAATAGTCCAATAAAAGATACAGGGTATCAGAATAGATAAGAAAACAAGACTCATATATTTTTTAACGTTTTTATTTATATTTGAGAGAGAGACAGAAACAGAGCATGAGTTGTAGAGGGCCAGAGAAAGAGGGAGACACAGAATCCCAAGCAGGCTCCAAGCTCTAAGCTGTCAGCACAAGCCCCACATGGGGCTCGAACTCATGAGCTGCAAGATCATGACCTGAGTCAAAACTGGATGCTTAACTAACTGAGTCACCTAGGTGCCCCAAGAAGACCCATCTATATGCTGCCTACAAGAGACTCATTTTAGACCATAAGACATCTACAGATTGAAAGTAAGGGGATTGAGAACCATCTATTATGTTAATGGTCATCAAAAGAAAGCTGGAGTGGCCATACTTATATCAGATAAACTAGATTTTAAAATACTGTAGGAGAAGCCAAGATGATGGAATAGCATGGAAGTTTTTTGTGTGTCTTGTGTCCATGAAATACAGCCAGACCAACACTAATCCATCCTGCAAACCTAGAAAACTGATCTGAGGATTAACACAACAATCTGCACAACCTGAACCACAGAATTCAGCAGGTACCCGGCGTAGAGAGGTGAACTTGGGGAGAGAGAAGCCACGGAGGTCAGGGAGTTGCTTTTGCATGCAGAGAGAGGACAGAAACAGGGGAGGGAGAATACAGGAAAAGCAGCCCCCACCAAAAGCAGCTGGAGAGAAAGTGAAAAAGTGGAAACAACTGCAGGGACTGAACTAAAAAGGGAGAAAGGAGAAAGGAGAGGGTTTAAATTCCATTAAGACTATAAACAGGGGGAGTACAGAGTCTGAAACTCCACAGCTCAATATCTGGCGGTGCTCTGGTGGGAAGGGTGAATCTCCAGGAGCAGAGTGGAGTCTGGGGTTCTTCAGGCCACATGGGGAGAGACATTTTCTGCTGAGAGGACACCTGGTAGAGGCTGTGTGGGTCGCCCAAAGGCAAGGCTCCAGTGGACCCTGGAGAACAACCACATTCACTGGTGCTGGAACAAGGTCGTTAAGGGTGAAGCCTGGTGCCAGATGTGTGTTGTGATTTTCCATAATCCCTGAAACACGGCTGCTACACTATGTCGCAAACTTTTTCTGGGGCGGGCAGCAGCACAGTCCCGCAAACATTCCTGGGTGCACCCGGCACCCGGCCATTGCTTGGTGAGACCCTCCTGCAGAGGGGCAGAATGGGTCAAAGCTGCAGTCCCTCAGAAGCAAGGGGTCAGGAAAAACAGCTGCATCTGAGACAAAACTCAGGAGGGAGGTACTGCCTGGGGCTTGGTCATGGATTGTGTAAAAGCAGGGAGTGGATGGAAGCTGAACACAAAGGACAGGTGTGCAATTGCTGATCGGGAAGAACAGAGTTCTGATACTAGAGACTAGGTAGCTGGGTGACACCATTTTTATTTCTCCTGCACATGCACATACATACCTACAAGCGCCACAACAATCCACCCCAGTAAGCTAAGCAGCACCATCTAGTGGAGAACGGAGCCGTTTCACTAAGGCCCGCCCAACTGGGCCAACCTCGCTCTTCAGGAAAAGAATTCTCTCCATCTACTTAGTTTATGGACTATAAAGTGCTTCATAGTTTGACTTCTAGGGAAAAACAAAGTAATTTCGGTCATATTTCAGTCTGTTCACTGGTCCACCTATTCAGTTTTCTTTCTTTTTTTCTTCTTTTTTCTTTTTTTCATTTCTTTTTTTTTCTTGAATACAGAAAAAGTTCATTTTTGCTTTCAATTTTTATTAAAATATTTTTATTTTTTCTACTATATTTTTTACTTTTGTGTACATTTTTCAAATTTTATTTTACTTCCATCATTTCATTTTAGTCTACTTCAGTGTATTCATTTTTTCAAATTTTCAAAGAATTTCCTTTTTTTTACTCTTTCCCCTTTTTTCTTTAATCTATCAAGCCCCCTTCAACACCCAGACCAAAACACACCTAGGAAATAGCATAATTTATTTCATTTTGTGTGTGTGTGTGTGTTTGTTTTGATTTTTTAAATTTAATATTTGTTTAATTTTAATATTCAATTTTAATTTTTTTACCTCATTAATTCCTTTTCTCCCTTCAAAATCACAAAATGAAGGAATTCACTCCAAAAGAAAGAGCAGGAAGAAATGACAGCCAGGGACTTAACCAACACAGATACAAGCAAGATGTCTGAACCAGAATTTAGAATCACGATAATACTAGCTGGAGTATAAAATAGATTAGAATCCCTTTCTGTGGAGATAAAAGAAGTAAAAGCTAGTCAGATGAAATAAAAAATGCTATAACTGAGCTGCAAACTCGAATGGATGCCACAGCAACAAGAATGGATGAGGCAGAACAGAGAATCAGTGATATAGATGACAAACTTATGGAGAATAATGAAGCAGAAAAAAAGAGAAATTAAGGCAAAATAACATGATTTAAGAATTAGAGAAATCAGTGACTCCTTAAAAAGGAACAACATCAGAATTATAGGGGTCCCAGAAGAGGAAGAGAGAGAAACAGGGGTAGAAGGGTTATGTGAGCAAATCATAGTGGAAAATTTTCCTAACCTGGGAAAGGACACAGACATCAAAATCCAGGAAGCACAGAGGACCCCCATTAGATTCAACAAAAACTGACCATCAACAAGGCATATCATAGTCAAATTCACAAAGTACTCAGGCAAGGAGACAATCATGAAAGCAACAAGGGGGGAAAAGTCCTTAACCTACAAGGGAAGACAGATCAGGTTTGCAGCAGACCTACCCACAGAAACTTGGCAGGCCAGAAAAGAGAGGCAGGATATATTCAATGTGCTGAATCAGAAAAGTATGCAGCCAAGAGTTCTTTATCCAGCAAGGCTGTCATTCAAAATAGAAAGAGAGATAAAAAGTTTCCCAGACAAACAAAAATTAAAGGAGTTTGTGACCACTAAACCAGCCCTGCAAGAAATTTTAAGGGGGACTCTCTGAGGGGAGAAAAGATGAAAAAAATAAAGAAATAAATAAAAACCAAAAGCAACAAAGACTAGAAAGGACCCGAGAACACCACCAGAAGCTTCAACTCTACAAGCAACATAATGGCAATAAATTCATATCTTTCAGTACTCACTCTAAATCAATGGACTAAATGCTCCAATCAAAAGACATAGGGTAACAGAATGGATAAGAAAATAAGATGCATCTATATACTGTTTACAAGAGACCCACTTTAGACCTAAAGACACCTTCAGATTGAAAGTAAGGGGATGGAGAACCATCTATCATGCTAATGGTCAACAAAAGAAAGCCGAAGTAGCCATACTTATATCAGACAATCTAGACTTTAAAATAAAGACTGTATCAAGAGATGAATAAGGGCATTATATCATAATTAAAGGGTCTATCCACCAAGAAGACCTAACAATTATAAACATTTATGGGCCAAATGTGGACAGCAACCAAATATATAAATAAATTAATCACAAACATAAAGAAACTCATTGATAGTAATACCATAATAGTAGGGGGCTTCAACACCCCACTCACAGCAATGGACAGATCATCTAATCAAAACATCAACAAGGAAACAACACCTTTGAATGACACACCAGACCAGATGGACTTAACAGATATATTCAGAACATTTCATCCTAAAGCAGGGGAATATACATTCTTCTCTAGTGCACATGGAACGTTCTCCAGAATAGGCCACATACTGGAACACAAATCAGCCTTCAATAAGTACAAAAATATTGAGATCATACCATGCATATTTTCAGACCACAACGTTATAAAACTCGAAATCAACAAGAAAAAATTTGGTAAGGTAACAAAGACTTGGATACTAAAGAACATCCTACTAAAGAATGAATGGGCTAACCAAGAAGTTAAAGAGGAAATTAAAAAGTTCATGGAAGCCAATGAAAATGATAACACCACAACCCAAAACCTCTGGGATGCAGGAAAGGCAGTCATAAGAGGAAAGTATACAGCAATCCAGACCTTCCTAAAGAAGGAAGATACACAACCTAACCTTACGCCTTAAAGAACTGGAAAAAGAACGGCCAATGAAACCCAAAACCAGCAGAAGACAGGAAATAAGCAAAAATTAATGCTATTGAAACCAAAAAAACAAAAACAAAAACAAAACAAAACAAAACAAAAACAGAACACATTAATGAAACCAGAAGCTGGTTCTTTGAAAGAATTAACAAAATTGATAAACCACTAGTCAGTTTGATCAAAAAGGAAATAACCCAAGTAAATAAAATCAAGAATGAAAGAGGAGAGATCACAACCAACACAGCAGAAATAAAAACAATAATAGAATATTATGAACAATTATATGCCAATAAAATGGGCAATCTGGAAGAAATGGACAAATTCCTAGAAACATGTACACTACCAAAACTGAAACAGGAAGAAATAGAAAATTTGAACAGACCCATAACCAGTAAAGAAATCGAATTAGTAAACAAAAGTCTCCCAAAAAACAAGAGTCCAGGGTCAGATGGCTTTCCAGGGGAATTCTACCAAACATTTAAGGAAGAGTTAACACCTATTCTCTTGAAGATGTTCCAAAAAATAGAAATGGAAAGAAAACTTCCAAACTCTTTCTATGAAGCCAGCATTACCTTGATTCCAAAACCAGACACAGACCACACTAAAAAGGAGAACTATAAACCAATTTCCCTGATGAACATGGATGCAAAAATCCTCAACAAGATATTAGCCAACTGGATCCAACAATACATTAAAAAAATTATGCACCACAACCAAGTGGGATTTATACCTTGGATGCAGGGCTGGTTCAATATCCATAAAACAATCACTGTGATTCATCACATCAATAAAAGAAAGGACAAGAGCCATATGATCCTCTAAATAGATGCAGAGAAAGCATTTGACAAAATACAGCATCCTTTCTTGATAAAAACCCTCAAGGAAGTAGGGATAGAAGGATCATACCTTGAGATCATGGAAGCCATATATAAAAGACCCAATGGTAATATCATTCTCAATGGGGAAAAACTGAGAGCTTTCCCCCTAAGGTCAGGAACAAGACAGGGATGTCCACTCTTGCCACTGTTATTCAACATAGTATTGGAAGTCTTAGCCTCTGCAATCAGACAACACAAAGAAATAAAAGGCATCCAAATCAACCAGGAGGTCAAACTTTCACTCTTTGCTGATGACATGATACTCTATATGGAAAACCCAAAAGATTCCACCAAAAAACTGCTAGAACTGATTCATGAATTCAGCCAAGTTGCAGGATATAAAATCAACGCACAGAAATCAGTTGCATTCCCATACACCAACAATGAAGCAACAGAAAGAGAAATCAAGGAATCGATCCCATTTACAATTGCCCCCAAACCATAAAATACCTAAGAATAAATCTAACCAAAGAGGTGAAAAATCTATACACTGAGAAGTATAGAAAGCTTCTAAAAGAAACTGAAGAAGACACCAAAAAATACAAAAAGATTCCATGCTACTGGATAGGAGGAACAAATACTAAAATGTCGATACTACCCAAAGCAATCTACATATTCAATGCAATCTCTATCAAAATAACACCAGCATTCTTCACAGAGATAGAACAAAGAATTCTAAAATTATATGGAACCAGAAAGACCCAGAATAGCCAAAACAATCTTGAAAAAGAAAACCAAAGCTGGAGGCATCACAGTCTCAGACTTCAAACTGTATTACAAAGCTATAATCATCAAGACAGTATGGTACTGGCACAAGAACAGACACTCAGATCAACAAGGAAACAAGGAAACAGAATAGAGAACCCAGAAATGGACCCACAAATGTATGCCAACTAATCTTTGACAACACAGAAAAGAATATCCAAAAAAAAAAAAAGGATATCCAACGGAATAAAGAGTCTCTTCAGCAAGTGGTGCTGTGAAAACTGGACAGCAACAGGCAGAAGAATCAACCTGGACCACCTTCTTACACCATACACACACCAAAAATAACCTCAAAATGGATGAAAGACCTAAATGTAAGACAGCAAGCCATCAAAATTCTCAAGAAGAAAGCAGGCAAAAACCTCTTTGATCTTGGCCACAGCAACTTCTTACTCAATACGTCTCTGGAGGCAAGGGAAACAAAAGCAAAAATGAACTACTGGAATCTCATGAAAATAAAAAGCTTCTGCACAGAAAAGGAAACAATCAGCAAAACTAAAAAGCAACTGACAGAATGGGAGAAGATATTTGCAAAGGACCTATCAGATAAAGGGTTGGTATTCAAAATCTATAAAGAACTTACCAAACTCAACACCCAAAAAACAAATAATCCAGTGAAGAAATGGGCAAAAGACATGAATAGACACTTCTCCAAAGAAGACATTCAGATGGCTAACAGACACATGAAAAAATGCTCCACATCACTCATCATCAGGGAAATACAAATCAAAACTACAATGAGATATCACCTCACACCTGTCAGAATGGCTAACATTAACAACTCAAGCAACAACAGATGTTGGCAAGGATGTGGAGAAAGAGGATCTCTTTTGCGTTGTTGGTGGGAATGCAAGCTGGTACAGCCACTATGTAAAACAGTATGTAGGTTCCTCAAAAAACTAAAAAAAGAACTACCCTACGACACAGCACTTGCACTACTAGGTATTTATCCAAGGGATACAGGTGTGCTGTTTCAAAGGGACATATGCAATGTTTATAGCAGCACTATCAACAATAGCCAAAGTATGGAAAGAGCCCAAATGGCCATTGATGGATGATGGATAAAGAAGATGTGGTATATATATACAATGGAGTATTACTTGGCAATCAAATAGAATGAAATCTTGCCATTTGCAACTACATGGATGGAACTGGAGGGTATTAAGCTAAGCGAAGTTAGTTAGAGAAAGACAAATATCATATGACTTCACTCATATGAGGACTTTAAGAGACAAAACAGATGAACATAAGGGAAGGGAAACAAAAATAATATAAAAACCAGGAGGGGGACAAAACATAAGAGGCTTTTAAATATGGAAAACAAACAGAGGTTTACCAGAGGGGTTGTGGGAGGGGGGATGGGCTAAATGGGTAAGGGGCATTAAGGAATCTACTGCTGTAATCATTGTTGCACTATATTTTAACTAATTTGAACATAAATTAAAAACACAAAATTAAAATAAATAAATAAATAAATAAATAAATAAATAAATAAAATAAAGACTGTAACAAGAGATGAAGAAGGGCACTAAATCATAATTAAGAGGTCTAACACCAAGAAGATCTAACAACTGTAAATATAAATACATGCTCCCAACATGGAAGCACTCAAATATATAAATCAATTAATAACAAACATAAAGAAGCTCATTGATAATAATACCATAATAGTAGGGGACTTTAATACCCCACTTAACGCAATGGAAAGATACCTAAGCAGAAAATCAACAAGGAAACAATGGCTTTGAATGACACATTGGACCAGAAGTACTTAACAGATATGCAGAACATTTCATCCTAAAGCAGCAGAATACACATTCTTCTTGACTGCAGATGGAATATTCTCCAGAACAGATCACATACTGGGGTACAAACCAGCCCTCAACAAGTACAAAAAGACTGAGATCATACCATGCATATTTTCAGACCACAATGATATGAAACTTGAAATCACCACAAGAAAAAATTTGGAAAGACCATGAATACTTGGAGATTAAAGAATGTGCTATTATAGAATGAATGGGTTAACCAAGAAATGAAAGAGCAAATTAAAAAGTACATAGAAGCCAAATGAAAATGAAAACATGACTATCCAAAACCTCTGGGATGCAGCAAAGGCAGTCATAAGAGGGAAGTATATAGCAATCCAGACCTTCCCAAAGAAGGAAGAAAGGTTTCAAATACACAACCTAACATTACAGCTAAAGGACCTGGAAAAAGAACAGCAGATAAAGCCCAAAACTAGCAGAAGAAGGGAAATAATAAAGAATAGGACAGAAATCAATGCTATTCAAATTTTTTTTAAAAAACAGAACATATGAACAAAACCAGGAGCTGGTTCTTTGAAAGAATTCACAAAACTAACAAATCCCTAGGCAGATTGATCAAAAAGAGAAAGGAAAGGATCAAAATAAGTAAATCATGAATGCAAGAGGAGAGATCACAACCAACACTGCAGAAATACAAACAATAATAATAAGAGAATATTATGAGCAATTATATGCCAATAAGATGGGCAATCTGGAAGAAATGGACAAATTCCTAGAAACCTATACACTACCAAAACTGAAACAGGAAGAAATAGAAAATTTGAACACACCCATAGCCAGTAAAGAAATTAAACCAGTAATCAAAAATCTTCCAACAAACAAGAGTCAAGGGCTGGATGGCTTTCCAGGGAAATTCTTCCAAACATTTAAAGAAGAATTAATACCTATTCTTTTGATGCTTTTCCAAAAAATAGAAATAGAAGAAAAACTTCCAAACACATTCTATGAGACCAGCATTACCTTGATTCCAAAACCAGACAATGACCCCACTAAAAAGGAGACCTACAGACCAATTTCTCTGATGAACATGGATGTAAAACTTCTCAACAAGATATTAGCAAACTGGATCCAATAATACATTAAAAAAGAATTATTCACCATGGTCAAACAGGATTTATTCCTGGGATGCAGGGCTGGTTCAATATCCGCAAATCAACCAATGATACATCACACTAATAAATGATGATAACCACATGATCCTCTCAATAGATGCAGAAAAATAATTTGAAAAAATACAGCATCCTTTCTTGATAAAAACCTTCAAGAAGGTAGGGATAGAAGGATCATACCTCGAGATCATAAAGGTCATATGTGTAAAATCTGCAGCTTATCATCCTCAATGGGGAAAAACTGAGAGCTTTCCCCCTAAGGCCAGGAACACGATAGAGAATGTCCACTCTCACTGCTGTTCTTCAACATAGTGTTGGAAGTCCTAGCCTCAGCAGTCAGACAACAAAAAGAAATAAAAGGCATCCAGGCCTGGGTGGCTCAGTCAGTTAAGCAGCCAACTTCGGCTCATGTCATGATCTCATGGTTCATGAGTTTGAGCCCTGTGTTGGGCTCTGTGTTGACAGCTCGGAGCCTGGAGCCTGCTTCGGATTCTGTGTCTCCCTCTCTCTCTCCCCCTTCTCTGCTTGCTCTCTCTCTCTCTCTCTCTCTCTCTCTCTCAAAAATAAATAAGGATTAAAAAAAAAAAGCATCCAAATTGGCAAGGAGGAAGTCAAACTTTCACTCTTTCCAGATGTCATGATACGCTACATAGAAAACCCAAAATATTACACCAAAAAACTGCTAGAACTGATCCAGAAATTCAGCAAAGTTGCAGGATATAAAGTCAATGCACAGAAATCAGTTTCATTTCCACACACTAATAATGAAGCAGCAGAAAGAGAAATTAAAGAATTTATCCCATTTACAATTTCACCAAAAGCCATAATATACCTAGAAATAAACCTAACCAAAGAGGTAATAGATCTGTACGCTGAAAACTAGAGAAAGCTAATGAACAAAATTGTAGAAGACACAAAGAAATGGAAAAACATTCCATGCTCATGGATTGGAAGAACAAATATTGTTAAAATGTCTATACTACTGAAAACAATCTACACATTCAATGCAGTCCTTATCAAAATAACAAAAGAATTCTTCACAGAGCTGGAACAAAGAATTCTAAAATTTGTATGGAACCAGAAAAGACCCCGAATAGCTAAAGTAACGTTGGGGGGAATAAAAAAACCAAAGCTGGAGGCATCATAATTCCAGACTTCAAGCTGTATTACAAAGCTGTAATCATCAAGACAGTATGGTACTGGCAAAAAACAGACACATAGATCAATGGAACAGAATAGAGAACCCAGAAACATACCCACAAATGTATGGCCTAACAATCTTTGACAAAGCAGGAAAGACTATCCAGTGGGAAAAAAGTCTCTTCAGCAAATGGTGCTGGGAAAACTGGACAGTGACATGCAGAAAAATGAACCTGGACCACTTTCTTACACCATACACAAAAATAAACTCAAAATGAATAAGACGTTAGACAAGAAGCCATCAAAATCCTAGAGGAGAAAGCAGGCAACAACCTCTTTGACTTCTGCCACAGCAACTTCTTACTTGACATGTCTCCTGAGGCAAAGGAAACAAAAGCAAAAATGAACTATTGGGACCCCATCAAGATAAAAAGCTGCACAGGGAAGGAAACAATCAGCAAAACTAAAAGGCAATGACGTAATGGGAGAAGATATTTGCAAATGACATATCAGATAAAGGGTTAGTATCCAAAATATATAAAGAACTTATCAAACTCAACACCCAAAAAACAGATAATCCAGTGAAGAAATGGGCAAAAGACATGAATAGACACTTCTCCAAAGAAGACATCCAGATGGCTAATAGACACATGAAAAGATGCTCAACCATCAGGGAAATACTAATGAAAACCACAATGAGATACCACCTCACACCTGTCAAAATGGCTAAAATGAACAACTCAAGAAACAACAGATGGCGAGGATACAGAGAAAGAGGAACCCTTTTGCACTGCTGGTGGGAATGCAAACTTGTGCAGACACTCTGGAAAATATGGAGGTTCCCCAAAAAATTAAAAACAGAACTACCCTATGACCCAGTGATTGCACTACTAGGTATTTATCCAAAGGATACAGGAGTCCTGATTCCAAGGGGCACATGCACCCCTTGATTATAGCAGCACTATTGACAATAGCCGAAGTATGGAAAGAGCCCAAATGTCCATTGACTGATATAAGTATAAAGAAGATGTGGTACATATTAACACTGGAATATTACTCAGTGATCAAAAAGAATGAAATCTTGCCATTTGCAACAACATGCATGGAACTAGAATGTATTATGCTAAGCAAAATAAGTCAATCAGAGAATGACAAATATATGATTTCACTCATATACGGAATTTAAGAAACAAAACAAATGAACACAGGGGAAGGAAAGCAAAAATAAGATAAAAACAGAAAGGGAGACAAACCATAAGAGACTCTTAAATACAGAGAACAAACTGAGGGTTGCTGGTGGGGGGGTGGGTGGGAGGATGGGCTAAAAGGGCAATGGACATTAAGAAGGGCACTTGTTGGGATGAGTACTGGGTGTTATGTATAAGTGATGAATCAGTAAATTCTATTCCTAAAATTATTATTACACTATATGTTAACTAACTTGGATCTAAATAAATGTTTAAAAAAGTATCTAAAGACTTTGAGATCCATATATGAATAGGTTTCTCAAAATTTATCCTTCTGTGTATAAATACTATGTACTATATTTATATTTTGATTATATGCAGAAAATAATTTTGCTCTAAAGTTACCATGGCAAATGTGTAGGACCATTACTAAAATTGCTTTACTATTATCACAATAGCAGTCACAAGTATTTATTCAGCCATTTATTTAATAATATTTGTCAAGCTCCTACTATGTACAAGGAATTATGGGCCCTATGAAGGAAACAAGTAGTAAGGTCCTTGACTCTTTCAACCTTAGAGGAAATAATATAGCGTAAATACAAATAATTTTACTTCAAGGCAGAAAAAACAAAGTTATAAAGTATAAGATGAAAAGAGCAAGCTTTTCCAACTTTGGTATTAAAAAACGCTAAATTATCAATCCCAAATTTTGGTTTATCAAAATTTATGTCATGTTTAATTAAAAATTAGTTGATATACCTTTGAAAATGGAAAACAAAATGTCTCCACAGGCTACTTAAGGAAAAATATTATAAGACAGGGGAAGGCATGTTAGCCCAAGGAAGCAGGAAAGAAATCCATTTAATTCCATAAAAGAGCAGAAGTTATTACACAGGAGTTGGGAAATGTGGAGAATGGATTTCTCCCTAAATAGGAGCTTAAAATGAATAACCGTCAAAATCCCAAACAATTCTAAATGCCACTTACTACAACATATTCAAAGAGTAAATGGTATAATCTGATCTACATTAAGTATAATTCTCACTTAAAGGATATGGGTTCAGTTATTAAATGTTTATCTTTTTGAAATATCCAGGAAGAGATACTTTTAATGAAAATCTTCCATGTAACTATAGTCAATTTCCATCCTGCAACTTTGTATGTGTTGAGCAGTATTTCTTTCCAAAATTTTCAATGAAATCAACACTCTAAACAAAATATTTGGGTTGTGAAAGTATACCCAAATAAATTAGGGGTAAATTCAAATAAGCATATTACTTAATAGGCATTTTCCAGCAGTCTTGTGGCTGGTGGGAGTGGGGGTCAAAAAGGTATGCTAAGTACTGCCTATGCCTTAGGTTGGAAGGAAGCCTTTGTGTATACGGAGAGAATTGGGGGGAGCATCACACGGGACCTTGAAATGAAATAAGAACATACACTATCAGAGGTAATTAATGAATAAAAACCTAATCACAGTCTGAAACAAATATTACTAAACTATTGGGGAAAAAAACAGCTTAGGTTTGTGAAGGTCAGGCACAGGGCGACAGCAGAAGCAAAAGCATTTAAAGCATTCATGTGCGGAGTCAGGAGGTAAAAGCACTCCAAAGCATAAAACAAACTTACTGGTAAGGGAAGAAGAAAGGGTCTTGCTAGGGAAAATTGCTGGAATTTTGTTTTCTTGTAGTAGAGAAATATGTACTTACTATAGATGCCGGGAAAATGGAAGAACATCCCTCTACCCCAGAAAGAAGAAAAACTTAACCACTTAGAAATTTGGAAACACTTTCCAAAATGTGTTGGTTAAAAAAAAAATCACAATTGAAATTACAAACTCTCCAGAAAACTATGAAGAGGTAAATATTTCCTACCAAACTTATGGGACACAGTGAAAATTATACTCAGGAAAAAAAATCTTCTAGCTTCTAATATACTTCTTACAAAAGAAGCAAAATGAAAAAGGAAGTTAACCTAGTACTCACCTTTAGCAACTAGGAAATGAACAATTAAAGAAAAAGAAAGTAAGAAGAAAAAAGTGAATAAAGGTAAACCTTCAGTTAATGAAACAGAAATATCTCAAATGATAAAATACAAAATGTAAAAACTTGTTCTTTGACATGATTAATAAAATAGATAAAACCTCTTCAACTCTAATTAAAGAAAATTGAGAGCAAAATATATCTAAGATCAGGAGTATGAAAGAAATCATAAGCTCAGATAAGAGAGACATGAATATAATTATAAAACAAAAGGGTAACTTCCCCAGTTACAAATGCTGCATAACAAACTACCCCAAAACTTAGTGGCTTAAAACAACAAATATTATGCTCACAGATTTTATCAGTTGAGAAGTCAGGAAGGGCTCATCTGGGCTAACAACTCACATGACATCACTGTGATGCCAGCAGGGTTGCAGTCACCTGGAGGTTCAATTAGATTGTGTGCCCAAGATGGCTCACTCTGTGCTCGCTGACATCTGGGAGCTTACACATGCCCTCTCCAGCATGGTGGAGTCAGAGTACTCAGACTTCTTACATGCAGCAGACTTCCCCCACAGTGAGTGTCTCTGAGAACTGAGTAAAAGCTGCACGGCCTTTTCTGAACCAGCCTTGGAAGTTACATAGCATCATTTCTGCCATAACTCTATTGGTCGAAGCATTCATAAGCCTGCCTAGATCCAAGGGGAGTGAACAGAAATCCATGTCTTGATAGGAATGTCAAAAGTTTTACAGAAATGTTTTAAAACCACCAAAGCAAAAATTTGAAGCCTAGAGGAAACATCACTTTCTAACAAAATGTGAACTCCCAAAAATAACCAAATAAATGGAAAGCTTGAATAGATCAAACATCATGAAGAGACAGGAAGAGTGGTTAAAGATGAGCTAAATAAATGCACGAGGTTATTTTCACAGCTGAGTTCTATGAAGCTTTTAAAGAAGAGAAGTGCCATGTTATTTGAACCAGGGGCTCTCAAACTTTAGTGGGCATCAGAATCACCTTGCCAGCTAGTAAACATGCAGATTCCTGGGCCCCATCCCCACAGATTCTGATTTCATAAGTCTAGAGTGCAGAACAAGGATCCGCATTTCTTTTTTTTTTTTTTAAATGTTTTATTTATTTTTAAGACAGAGAGAGACAGAGCATGAGTGGGGATGGGGCAGAGAGAGAGGGAGACACAGAATCTGAAGCAGGCTCCGGGCTCTGAGCTGTCAGCACAGAGCCCGACGGGGGGCTCGAACTCACAAACTGTGAGATCATGACCTGGGCCGAAGTCAGACGTTCAACCGACTGAGCCACCCAGGCGCCCCAAGGATCCACATTTCTAACAAGGGTACAGATCATGTTGACACCTCTTGGCCACAAAGTATACTCTGAGTAGCAGCGATTTAAACCAGAGGCTAGCAAGCTATGACTTGTTGGGCAAATCTAGTCCACCTCCTATTTCTATAAAGTTCTACTAGAATATAGCCATACTCATTCATTTACATAGTGTCTACGTCTGCTTTGGCACTACAGTGGCAAAGCTGAGTAGGTGCAACAGAGACTATATGACCCACAAAGCCTAAAATACTTAACTATTTTGGCCCTTTGCCCCCACGCCCTAATTTGCCAACCTTTGCCTTCAGCAGACATTTTGGTATCCTCTGCTGATTGTGATGGTTCAGGTGCAAAACTGATAGGACAAATAGCTTTCATCTCACATGCCCTTTTCACCAACTTAGCAACAACCTGGATCACTATGTTAAAGGGGATGTAAGACTGTCCAAGCTCAGTGAGAAAAAATGTTGTGATCGATTAGAGATGTCTACCACGAGCACTGAAAGAAGTAACTTGCAGCGGAGATGGTGTCTATTTGCGGAGCCTGATTGTAAAACATACAAGGTTTAAGAATTTTTTCAAAAAACTATTGGAAAACTGCCACAAAATATGGATGTATTGCACACATTTTTAACCACACCATTAACAATGTATCAGATCGCATTCCAACTGCTGTGGAAGTTATTGTAATACTATGCAAATGTTTCACATTCATAAGAAAGTGAAGAAAATAAAATCATTTTGTGATTTTATCAGAGTGTAATACAGACCAATTTTGTCATGTTTGTACACAAGATTTCTGAGATTGATGTCTGCTCTTGAAAGAATACTAATAATGTTTCAAACACTATGAGCCCATATTTTATCAGTTGAAAATGCCCCCATTATTAAGACATCTTTCACAGATCCCAACTCTCAGGGAGTGATTTGTGCACATTAAGACCATATTCCCATAATGTTATTTCCAAAATAGTGACCCAGAACATATTAACAACAGAAATATATTAAGATTTGCATATTTACTTTATTATTTAAAAGGCAAAAGTGCATTTGTTGTACTAGGCAAAAGAAAAATTGCATAAGAAAATATATGTATATGTTTGTTGTTCTAGGCAGAAGAAAAATTGCAGATGAAAATGTCCAACGTGGGTAGGAAAAAGTTAAATGCCAAATCCCAGTAAAGCAGGAAGGAGCAGGGCTGCCACAGAGTCCAAGATTGGTGGCACAGGAGAATGAACCACATAAGAATGAGGCAAGGGTCAGCCGGGCACACCCAGACATGGAGTTTTTCCAACCATTCCTCACATTAACAAAGCCTGGCACATAGAAAGAACTCAATAAATATTTGTGGAAGGAAGGATAGAAAGCACAAAAGGTGAAAGGGAGGGGAGGCAGAAGTTCACACCACAAAGCTGTAGCCCCATTCTAATTACCAGATGGTGGTTATAAAGAACAGTTGGGGAAGGTGACTGGTAATAAATAAGTTTCTCCACCAGAAATGAAGATGGCCAGAAATCAGCCTGCAGTTGCTAGGGGACTGATGTGCTAAGTTCCTAGCAAAGGAATATCTCTGTAAAGGACACAATGGCTCCTGACATATCAGATACAAGTGTTTGTCCTTGTGCCCTGACTCAAAATACTATAAAGACAACTCTATTGCCAGGAAGAATAAGGCTCATCTGAGATTTTTAACCTTGATATGCAAGATGAAGTTTTATTTATCACATACTTTCTTTGGTCTGCAAAACTATATTAGTAATATTTAAAAAGAGGAGGGGAGGAAGGGCAGAAATATTGCAGTTGATATGTGCAGAAATGTGCAGTTGATATTTGTCCAGGCATGTTGGGTGAAATCTATCAGGAAAGCAAGCTAATTCCAAATGTTATCTAGCATAGAAACTTTTAGAACTAAGGAGTCCATGTTTATGCCTAAAGACTGAAAATGTATGCAAAAATGTATGTATGTGCATTTTCCTGAAAAGAGAGTCCATTGCTTTCATCAGAGTGCCAAAAAGGTTCAGAATCTGTTATCCCCCCTCAAATATTAAGAACTACAACTGCAGTGATTTACAAATTGTAAGTCATTTGTGGAGCACAACATTCTAAAATTAAAAAGGATAGAAAATATGAGAGTCCAACACTTGTCATAAAGGTATTATTTCTTCAAACTGGCTTTCAGGTATATGTGTGAATGTGTGTGTGTCTGTGTGTGTAGCAACGTAAATTTTTTCATACTGAGATTGGGGTTTAAATGCTTGAAAGCCACTGCTCTAAGGCATGAGAAATGGCTATATACGATTCTGTAACATATTAAATCATCATCCATTGAAAACAATTAGGTGATCTGTGGTTCCACTGGGCATTCTACTGTTTTGAGTGACACCTGATCCACCAAAATGAAATTGCTATTATTAAAGAACTGCAATCTGTGATACTCAGAAATAAAAATATGTCTCTGTAAGGTCCTATTGATCTTAAGACCAAGGACTAGGAAGTGGTTGCCTTTGAAAGGACCCTGCACAGTGGGTCTCTTGGGAAAAAATGTAAAATACTGAATAAAATGTTTAGGAAGAGAGAAAGAGAAGAGTACAGATATTTCCCTGGAAGAATAGAATCCTCTAAGCACCTTAGCAAGATATCCAGGAAAGAAAGAGTATGGAAACTCACCCCTAAACCTGGTATAGCAATAAGTTATAGAAAAAAAAATATTATTTCTTTTACACCAAAGAGGCAGAAAAATATGGTAAATTTGCCTGACTGCTTGGGTGTGAGGGAGGTGTCACTTTAGTCCCAGTCACCAGTGTCTGGTACTCTATTCTCTCCTAGCCCTCAATACAAGAAACTTAAATGATCCAGGCATTGAATTATTTGGCTTACTGTCTAAAATGTTACTAAAACACTTTACAGATTTGAGTTGTCCCAGTCAATGCAAAAATTTCATAAGTACCCCAAGATTCTGCACAGCCTGGCTACTATTCCTCCCCAACCTACAAAAGACCGGGAAGTTACCCTCCCAGGCGGGTGCCTTCTCTGGCTTGGAAGGCAAGTTTTTCTTAGATCAAAAGTGAAGCGCCATACTGAGTTTCCCCAGCCTATTCCCTTGCTTATGGCCCAGAGGGCTAGGAGCCAGGCTTATAGCTACCACATAAGAGAATGAAGCCTGCCCACTGGAGAAGCTGTCTCTCTCTCTCTCTCTCTCTCTCTCTCTCTCTCTCTCTCACACACACACACACACACACACACAATGCACAGACACTGACATACAAGTATTCCTTGCCTGCAGCCCCCAGAAAAAAAAGGCTTAGATCCTTACCAGGTTGTCTTGACCAGCTGACACAGAGCTTGTCATGCAATTTTGATACCTCATTCTTAAATAGGAAAACATAGGCAAAGATAAATAGACATTTTATTAAAGACACAAAAGTGAAAGAAAATAAAAACAAATGGGGGGAAAGGAACTCAAAGAAAAGCAGAAGGAAGGCCAGAAGCAGAATTATGCCAAATTGTAATGTTCCTCAAGAGTTAAAAGATATCATATCCATGAAATAAGAAGCTACAACAAAAGAACATTCAGAAACAATCTTAAAAAAAAAGTTAAAGGAGTTAGAAGATAAACTTGGGAAATGTCTTAGAAAATAGACCAAAATGACACAAAGATGGAAAATGAGAGTGAATAGATGAGAAAATTAAATGACATGTTTAGGAGGTCCAACCCTTGAATAATGAGTTCAAGCAAAAAAAGAAGAGAGAAAACAAAAGAGAAGAAATTATCAAAGAAATAATACAAATAAACTTCTCAGGAGTAAAGAATTTCCAAAATGAATTTCCAAGTCGAAAGCATCCACAGATTTCACAGCAAAATTAAGGAAAAATGGTCCACATCAATAATCATAAAATTTCAGAACATCAAGAATAAAGAAAAGAAAGGTTGTTGAGGGGACTCCACAATGGGATGGGAATCAAGCTGATACCACCTGAGCCCACTGATCAGTACTAGCCTCACCAAAAGCAGGACAACCAGACACTATGTGTCTGATGATGTCGGTGTGAGGCTCATTGTGTGCTATAATAGGAAATACACAGCACTGCCTGTGAAGTATTATTATTTAACAATTGAACTAGAATTTAATTAAGCCTAAATCTAAATACTAGTGATTTTTTTTTCAATCATTGTATTTTTTCAGGACTAAAATCTCATTTGGTTTTCTTTATGTCCTTTATTTCTATGCTGAGATGTTCTATTAAGGGAAATATTAAGGGTGAATCTTGTCATTTTAGTAATCATAAGTATAATTTCATAGATTGCTTTGTTGCTACTAGGGGGAAAAAGCCTATCGCAGGAATTTTTCTGGAAAAATGAATTGCTCAAGAGGATAGGCAAGATGTGTCCTGCACTAGTGTCTGGTGTTCAACAAATGTCAAATGAATGAATGCATGAATGAATGAACAAATGAACAAACGAACACACATATATGCATGTCTCTACAAACTCTGAACAAGGAGCAGAACATCTACTCCTTTCAAAAGTACTAAAAAGGGGAAGAATCTAGAGCTACAATTCCTAACAGAAGAGCCCCTGAAAGTCAGGAGTCAGGAACTGTTTCCGGTGATAATTATGGGACAATGAACTACTGCTGTCTGGCCAATTAACCATTTGGACTGGAGGACAGTACATAAAAGCTAAAAGGAATGTTTCCAAATATAGTGATGATATAAACTGGGATGAATAAGTTTAATAATTGTCCAAAATTTGTTCTCCCTTTGATGTTCAGCCATATCCAAGAAATGTCAGATCTAGCTAGAAGGATTTTACTACTGAATGATATGCAAAGTTTACAGAAGAGACATTTTTATACTGTTACTGAGTCCAGTCTTCCAGGGGGGCTTGAGAGCCATCTTGGGACACTGCTACAGCCTAAAAGTTGTTCTCTTGGTGAGGTGATAAATCTCTCTTTTCCTGGTCTAATGAGGCCATGAGTAATCATTTGGGAGAGTGTATCTGAATAAGATAAAGAAGTAGGACAACTGGTCAACATGGAGACTAAACATTGACCTACTGACTTGGTGAACCAAACTCTCAGCCAAAAAACCTCTGACAAACAGACGAGAATCTTTTCACCTTTAGCCCAAAGCAAGGGAGTGTCCATAAAAACATCAATACCAGTAAGAGTAAAGTACTCTAATTTTGGACTGCAACAGGACATTAAAAGATTTGGAGAATCTACCTGCAATTGCTTCCTTACATTAAAGAATACCCCAAGTAACTCGTGCAATAATGACTTGACATTAACATAATCATGTGATGTATTTGGCATTTAGCTAACATGAGTATGTGTAAAAAGAACTCAGGGAGGTTACAGTATCCCCTTAATAGCTAACTCATAACTAAAGTATTATACAAACATATAAATATAATGTAACTATATATAAATTTTAATATACAAATATTAAATTTTAAGCTTCTATAATATAGACTAATATAAATTTTAAGCTTCTATAGATTAATAAAGAATATTCAATGTATCATCCTTCAGTGAGCCACAAACTAAAGAAAAGATTATATGATCAATTTAGGTTCTAAACAACATTTTACAATGGAAAATAGACGAAGCAATTAAGGGCCCCTAAAGAATTCAGTTTTATACCTTAAGATATGAGTTGGATTAAATTATATCAATTACTTGAAAAATGTGTACATTTTTCAATAAGCGTATTATTTAAAAACTGACCTAATTTACTAATGAAAGAACAAGAGGCTTTTCATCTCCCCTTTTCCACGGAGGTTTTTTTTTTCTTTCTTAAATAGTTCTCGGTTTCTTGACTCTGTGGTATAATACAGTTTTACATTTCCTGCTTTATCTGCTGAAGCAAGATAACTCACTAGCTATTGTCCAAGCAGATTTTCATTTCACCCAGACCTCAGTTTTATACAAAGTAAATTTCCTAACTTCAGAGAACTAACAACTATTCCTAATGAGAAACTCTTTAGGCAATGCCAAGAAAAAAAAAAAAAAAAAACCATGGAAGAAATTCTGCTCCAGTACAGTAGGAGCAATTCCTTACTAAATAGCTTTTTTTTTTCACCAACTCCAGTGCATTAAGCACATTCCATGCGCATCTTTCTATCACTGTATATTTTGGAATAAAAAATATATAAAATTATACAGGCCTAAGTCACTTGCTATTTTACTTTTCATTTGTTTAAAATGTTTCACAACTTAAGCCTTGATATTACAAGCCCCTCCAGAAGATTTCAATAGTATTAAAATGCTGCTTTCAATTTAAAGGGCAAAATATCTGGAAAATTAAGGTCACAATGTTGGAGAGTCTAATGGAGTATGGATTTCAACTTGAAGTACTTCAACCAGAAACCTCAGCCATCCTAAAGCTGTCTCTCCTGGATATAATAAGTTGTAAAGCTTTGAATGAATTTTCAGAATATGTTTCACATCTCTCATAACTTCAGAAAAGGATGCAGCAGAGAAGCACAGAGAACAGTCTCTATAATAATGGAATTTCTATACAGTACCAATAAGTTACAGAGCCTTTAAAACAAAAGATGAATAGGATCATTCTTAAAGGAGGAAAAATAACAGGCATTAGGTTTCTTTGTAAAAATTTGTGCCAGAGTCCTTTTCAACAGATCAAGAAATAGTAGATTATTTGATTCAAGATGTCACAAATGCTATAGAATCATGATTAAGCCAATTGTTAATTTTCAGATGTAAGGTTTTTCAGTATTTCTATAGCCTAAATGGCTAGTTCCATATTCCATTATAACACCTAAGCCATTTTTTCAGATAGGACACTACCTGGGAAATACTGAAAGACCAAATCACATGGAACATATTTGAAATTGGAAAACAATGCAAAATATATTTCAAAAAATTTGCTTTTAAAATGTTCATCTAAGGGGCCCCTGGGTGGCTCAGTCAGTTAAGCGTCCGACTTCGGCTCAGGTCATGATCTCGCTGGGTTTGTGAGTTTGAGCCCTGCATCGGGCTCTGTGCCAACAGCTCAGAGCCTGGAGCCTCCTTCAGATTATGTCTCCTCCTGTCTCTGCCTCTCCCATGCTCATGCTCTGTCTCTCTCTGTCTCTCAATAATAAATGTTAAAAATAATTTTTTTAAATGTTCATCTAAAACAGTGGTTCTCAACCAGAGGTGATTTTTGCCCGCTGGGGGACATTTGGCAATGCCTGGGGACATTTTTTTTTTTTAATTTTTTTTTTTTCAACGTTTATTTATTTTTGGGACAGAGAGAGACAGAGCACGAACGGGGGAGGGGCAGAGAGAGAGGGAGACACAGAATCGGAAACAGGCTCCAGGCTCTGAGCCATCAGCCCAGAGCCCGACGCGGGGCTCGAACTCACGGACCGCGAGATCGTGACCTGGCTGAAGTCGGACGCTTAACTGACTGCGCCACCCAGGCGCCCCGCCTGGGGACATTTTTAATCGTCACAACTGGGTGAGCCCTACTGGCATCTGAGGGTAGAAGCCAAAGATGCTGCTAAACATTTACAATGCACAGGACAACCCCACAACAAAGAGTCATCCAGTCCAAAATGTCAATAGTTCCAGGGCTGGGAAACCCTGATATAAAATAATACCAAGCACACAATCAAATGAAATCAAATTTCTGAATGAATGAATGAACCTTAATAAACAAAATGATTTAGTTTTCACTTTTTATAGCTTCTTATTACCTCTCTCAATTTGATGCTGCCTAATACAGACTCTACGCCTAGCCTCAAGATCTTTATCTAGTCATTCATGATTTCCCCCTAGTGTCAAATATGACTAAATGAAAGTCACATGTTTACCAAGGATCTTGACCTATGCCATGATTCCAAGGAATCCAAAAGAGAGACACTACATTGACGATTTAACTGTTACTCAATTTAGCAGATGAATACATTTTCAAATGCCTTTGGTGATTAACAGCTCAAAAATGCATAGTTTTTAACTATGGGAATTGAAACACTATTATTTTACTTGGCCACATTTGTTGATAAACCAAAGTAGTTAAAATTCACAAGTCAGGGGGCACCTGGGTGGCTCAGTTGGTTAAGCGTCTGACTTCGGCTTAGGTCATGATCTCACAGTTTGTGAGTTCAAGCCCCGCGTGGGGCTCTGTGCTGATAGCTCGGAGCCTAGAGCCTGCTTCAGATTCTGTGTCTCCCTCTCTCTCTCTGCCCCTTCCCCACTCACGCTCTGTCTTTCTCTCTGTCAAAAAAAAACATGAAAAAAAAATTAAAATTCACAAGTCAGGATTAAACAACTAAAACAAATAGTCTTTAGAATATACTCATCATGTGAACGATGTAACTAGAAAAGCTTAAAAGGCTCATGTCACATGACCTTCCTACTAAACAGTCATTCACAATTTTCAAGTCAAAACAATCATAAAGAAATTTTTTTAATTATAGAGCCCCCTAGGGGCACCCGGTGTCTCAGTCGGTTAAGTGTCTGTCCATCCGACTTCAGCCAACTTTGGCTCAGGTCGTGATCTCACAGTGGGTGCCTTTGAGGCCCTGCATCGGGCTCTGTGCTGACCGTTCAGAGCCTGGAGCCTGTTTGGATTCTGTGTCTCCCTCTCTCCCTTCCCCTCCCCAGCTCATGCTCTGTTTCTATCTCTCTCAAAAAATAAATACAAATTTTAAAAAAGAAAAAAAGAAAAATTCTAGAGTCCCCAACTTAATCTAATATGAAAACTGTCTCCAGGGAGGAAGCCAGATTTTTATATTTTTTAACCCAGATTTATATGTAGTCTTTACTGTTACATAGCTAGGGACTGATTTTCATTAACGAATACCTAGGATGATGATTGTTTCTGAAGAGGAATTATGAATACATTTTATTTTTTCCTTATAACTTTTTTAAATTTTTCAAATTTTTTACAATTTTATATGAAAAGTAAATCATATATTCAAGGAAAAAGACCCTCTGATAATTCACATATATTCACTAATTTATACTGAATCATATACTATTCCAGGGTTAAATTTTAAGAACAGAGCTAATCATAAAGATGAAGAATTCCTAAATTATTTCTCTCTTAATTTGGGGTTTTTTTTTTAATGTTTTATTTATTTTTGAGAGAGAGATAGACAGAGCATGAGCCGGGAGGGGCAGAGAGAGAGGGAGACACAGAATCCAAAGCAGGCTCCAGGCTCTGAGCTGTCAGCATAGAGCCCGATGCAGAGCTCGAATTCATGAACCGTGAGATCATGACCTGAGCTGAAGTCGGACACTTAACTGATGGAGTCACCCAGGTGCTCCTAATTTCTCTTTTAAAAAGCTACCATTTACAAAAGGGAAAAAAATGAATATAACTGAGACTTACAAAGACATGCTTCCAGCCAAAATAATGTTAATTACAAATACTGTGTCAATTATAAACATTTCCACATTATTCTGCAACTATACTTTGTTTAGATTATTCTTGAAGACAAATGTTTCTATGAGAAATATATCACCATCCTGTATATTCAAATATCGCCTGAGATGATGTTATTTCAGTAGAAAAAAACTCTAAGGATTACATCAACTAAAGCCATGACATGGTCTTACAGTTATACGTTGAAGAGCAATCTAAAAGCTGTTCAAATGTTTATTCAGACAGAAATGAAGGGCACAACTTCTCAATAAAAAGTTAGAAATAGGAAGTTGTTTACCAGAGGTATAGGTCCAAATGAACCAATGAATAACGAAATTCTATATGGGACTATTCCAAACTCATTTAAAGCCACATTCACTTGGAAAACCCAAAACAATCAAAATAAATACATTACCTAGACATGCTTTCAAATCTATTTCTCCCCGCTGGGTATCAACAACCAGAGAGGGTGTTGATTTGTTCTTTTCATTCTTTTTTACGGCTAAATGAGCATGCAAACCCTCAAAAGGGAGGCAAAAATGGAAATGACAGCACCACTTATGAATCTGAAATAATCTCTGTGAATCAATGTCACTGAAATGGGCAAAAAGACCTATAAACATCCCAAACAAGTAGTATCCCTTTGTAAGAAAATCTGAATTTAGGATTACTAACATTACAAAGGATTCTTGTATATATCAGTTCCCTGATGCATCTGTTTAGACATCATTAACTACTTTTGAAGGGAAATGTAGCAACCAACAATTAACTTATAAATTCCTTCCAAAAGTTTTATTTGGAGCCTACAATTGCAAGGGACTGTATCAGGCACAGGGAGAAAAGCAAAGACTTGTCCATCACAGGTTTTGGCCTCAAGAAGCTTACAAGTCTAGTGGGGAAGATAAGACATGCCTAGAAACAGCTTCAAAACAAAGTAAGAAGAAGTGACTCAAGAGCAGTAAAAATAAAATGTCATAAGAAGCGAGAAGAAAAAGAAGTGACTTCCAGCCAGGGTGATCAGAGAAAGACACTGAGATTAGATGGTAACATGTGAGATGGGTCTGGAAATATGCATGGGTCTTGCACCATCTTAGAAGGAGGTAAACAGATGGCAAGGAAAGAGAAACCACACAAGTGAAGGTGGACATATAAGAAAGCATCCATGCTCATCCAGAAATTCTGTTGGCTAACACGGAGCACTGCCAAAAGAGGAGTGATTAAAGATGAAAGAGGATATTGACACTAGGACCAATTTGGAAAAGTTTGACCACAAGGCTGAGAAGTCCGGACTTTATTGGGTAATTGGGGAGCTGGTAAAGATTTCTGAGCAGGAGAAAGCATCATCAAAGTTGTGCTTCAGAAATATCAATCTAGCAGTAATTGAAGTAACTGAACATCAATCAAATGCAGATGATATAGCACAGTGAGTATAATGTAAGCCTGCAGGAATTCAGGAATTCATTTATAAAAATGTAATTTATATGCATCTTTTCAGTAACACAGCTCTATAAACTGTCTTGCTCATAGACTAGTACCTAATTATATAAGCATCTAAAAAGGTCATAAGTACTATAAAATGATATCACAAAACCTCTTGCCTCTGCCTGGAAATCCTTCCACCCCCTTTCCCTTCCGGTAAACTCCTTATCCTATAGGTCTCAGTTTAAATGTCACTTCCTCAGAAAGGCCTTTTTTAATCACTTATCCGAATTAGGTCTCGCTGGTTTTTCTCTGTTCCAAAGGAACTTGTACTTTTTTCTTCATGGCACTTATCACAATCTGTAATTACACATTTTGGTCAGTAATTGATTAACGTCTATCTCCCCCATCAGATTATGAGAGGAAGGACAGGACTATCTTCACTCATCACCATATTCTCCAGATATAAAACAGCACCACACATAGTAGGCACTTAACAAATATTTGTTCTCTGAAGAATGAATGAATGAAAAAGAGGAGAAGATATTTTAAGGTCATGACTGTAATGCCCCTTTGCTAAAATGGCAAAGATTCTTTCACAGAGAAAACATTAAAAGAATTCGTAAATTTCAACTTAAGGCCAAATTCCTATCTTCTAAAATTTGAGTAGAAGTCTATACTTCAGCAAAGTAAATCTTAAACCAGGTATTCAAGCCAAAACAGACACTCTTACTTCTCATACTTTTACAGAAATAATTCATAAGGCAACTAGTGAGTCAACTGGAATAAGGAACAGAATCTAAGTACAGGGTAAGTAAGCATTGTTAAGTCAGAGGTCAGGAAGGTGATTATGTATTTGTTGTGACTATGCTATCATGCTGGAAACTCAAAAAGAACTTCAACATTCAACATGAAAGATTTTATATTAAATTAAATCATCACTGGAGTCGACAAAACCCTCAAAGAAAGATGGCTAAGCTTCCTCACAAGTACTTCATTTCCAAATAATAAATATGTGGTTTTCAATCACATGCTACTTGCACCTTTGTGTTTCACGCTACGAACTTGTTATGATATTTTCTTCATATAATAATAAATGTATAGAAAATTAGCAGAGTAACGAACAGAGGTCTAGAGAAGTCCAAAGGAGTTCAACATGTGCGCTTGGGATCCTGATAAAGATGAAGCCCTTTGCAAAATTTTAATTTAGAAAAATCACCCAATTCATTAGTATATGTAAACTCCCTGACCAACTGTCAGTAAGGAACTAGAGAAGTTGGCTTAACCCTGGAAATGCTGGGCTAACTTGGTACCATGGAGCACCCGCAACAGAAGGAAAAATATAATTTCCATAACCCATTAGGGAGTGTTTGTGCATGTAAATTTTGCAAATCAGGTGCACCATATAAACTTAAAATGAAAAGAAAAAAAGAGATCAGCATAGCTTTGTTTGAGGAGGAAGTCATTTTTGTTATACAGAGTCATCTATGTTCCTAAAAATCACTACACTATGTAAAAATCACACAACAGAAAACACAGGACTTATGAGGGAAATGCAGTTAGGGATACAATACTCAAAAACTTTGTCAGTGACACACACACAAAAGATAGGAACCTAGGAAAAAAGGTAGCACATCTTTATACATGTTAAACGGTTAAGAAATACATATATATGGTACCTTACCTTGAAAAAGACCTGAAGTTTGCTTGCAGATGTGAGTGCTTGGAAGGCTGTAGTTTGTGAGTTAATTGCTAAGTTGTGGAAAGGTTATCTGAAATCAGAGGGAAAGATGTGACACCAGCTGCGGGTCAGTGTGGCTCATGACACTCTAACTGAGGTAGCTGGTGGATATCCCAGGTGTGAGCACATGCCATTTTTTGTATTCCTACACTGCTCAGTTCAACTAGTTGCAGTATTTTATGTTCACCTGGTGCTTCTTTTTTTTTTTTTAAGTTTATTTATTTATTTTGAGAGAGAGAGAGAGAGAGAGAGAGAAAGAGAGTGAGCAAGGGAGAGGCAGAGAGAGAGGGAGAGAGAGAGAATCCCAAGCAGGCTCTGCACTGTCAGTGCACAGCCCATCGCACCGCTCGAACTCACAAACCGTGAGATCATGACCTGAGCCTAAATCAAGAGTCGGACGTTTAACCAACTAAGCCAACCAGGCGCCCCTCACCTGGGATTTCTTGCTGACAAAATTGTGCATAAGCAAATACAAAATTCATTTATGCTTAAATTGTTTCTTAATATATCAATTACACTGCAGCAAATTCAGGTTTTCAAAACAAGCGTTAATAGCAGACCTATGTGGGTATTTAGAATCAAACAGCCAATGCCAACTGGATACTGCAATCATTTCCCATTGTTCAAATATCTTGAGTTCAATGGAATCACAAGATTTTGAAAAATCACAGATTCTCTAGTAGAAAAAAGTCGCAATTTCTAAATGATTTGTGTAAATTATATGGCCAAACTCGGAAATGCTGGGATCTGCTTGGCTCCATGAAAGTACAATCTTCTTCATAATATCATTGCCTTTACAGTCATAAGTATATAGTGACATAAAATCTAAACATCACTGGTAAATACAACATTTGATCAAATCTAGTTTTTTGTTCAGGAATGCTGGATCTTCTTTTCCTAGCATCAGTATTATCATTACCATACCGGCTCACATCTTCTCTATACCACCAGCAGCCTTTATGATGATAACCCAAACCCAAAGCCAACAATCTGGTATAGCCTAATTCACAAAGCTTAGCAATAGCACTGTTTTTGTCCTTGGTACTAGTTTCTAGGTTGGTATCACAACAATGGTCATGTAGTGAACACAGTGTTTGCAAACATATCTCATTTCATCTGGTTTTAATTAGGAAAACGCAACCTCTAGGAGAAATGTCTGAATCTCTATTTATAGCATTTATCAAGCATTATATGTTCCCCAGGTTTGTAAGCATCAAGAACAGTCAGTTCTGTCCTTCATGCAAAGTTGGGGCTTACTTAATTTCTGTTGAACAAACATTCGTTGAACTTAGTTGATTTGTTTTGCTATCTACCCCCAAATAATTTTATTCCCAAAATATTGAATTCCACTTTCAAAACCAACACAGTCACCAGTCAATGGAAGATTATCTTTCTTTAATTACCATAAAATTAAAAGATGATTGTTACAATGAAGACTGGAAGAATCCAGAGGGTGTAAAATGAAAACAAATGTTTACAACATCTCCATTCTCTACCTCAGACACAACTACTTTTAATGGTTCTTGTGTAACATTCTAGAAATTTTCTATGCATTTATATGAATAAATTATGCATTATTTTTAGTAAATAAGGTAACACTGTATCTAGTCTTATATAACTTTTTTCTGTAAATATTATAGCCTGGCCACTTTTCCATTATCAGTATATATATTTATACAGCTTCTGTTTTAATGGCTATGTGATATTCCAAGGTATGTAAGCACCTTAAGTTATTTAACAAACTCACATCAGTAGTCAAGTAAATTGTTTCCAAGTTGTTTCTCTTTTAAGCAATGCTATAAACAATATCCTTTCACATATATCCTTGTACTCTAAGAAAAATATATTTGCAGAATATATTCTTAGAAGTAGCATTGCTGAGATAAAAGGTGTGAACATTTCTAATTTTGATAAATGCCAAATTGCCCTCAAGAAAGGATGTGAGAATGCCCATTTCACCACACCCTAACATTAAATATTTTCAAAATTATCATTGTCAACTTCATAAATGAAAAAAATGGCATCTGGTTTTAATTTCTACCTCTTCAATGATAAGAGAGACTAAGAATTTTTTCAAAAATTTTTATTTTTCTGTAAAATGTTTGTTCATTCAGATCACCCATTTTTGCCCTGGTTGCTCATATTTTCTTGCTGACTTATCAGTGATCCCTGAATATTAACAATATCAACCCTTCTGTAAAGTATATTGCAATTATTCTTCCCTACTTGAGTCTTTGTTCACTGACTCTTATCACAGTGATTTTACCATGCAAAAGGTTTTACTTTTTATGAGATCAAATTATTCACCTTTTCCTTTATGGTCTCTGGGCTTAAAGTTATGCCTAGAAAGACTACCTCTGTCCTAAGATTATAAAACTATCTGCCCATATTTTCTTTTTAAAATAGTAACAGTAAATAACAGTAATTGTTAGCGAATGCTTACTCTGGGCTAGGCACTGTTCTGAGCACTTCACATACATTATTGCATTTAATCCTCACAACCTTAGCAGGTTGGTAGTGTCATTATCTCCATGATACAGATGAAGATTCTGTGACTACAGATGAAGTTCAAACTTATCTGAAGTTACACAGCTGGTATGTGGCAGAGCCAAGATTTCACCTCAGACCAGTAAATTCATCAACTTTAGGCTGTATCTACTCACTCTCTCTCCATTAAGAAAAATGAGTTCACACACTTACATATACCTTTGCCTCTTCTGTCTTCCCCCACCTTACATTTGTTATAAATTCTTTTTCACTATTAATTGTATACCCCTTACATTTTCTTCTGTTTTCACAAAATGCAGTTATTCAGATTTGACTTAGTTCAACATTTAAGTGAATTGCCCTGCCAATCCTTTCGAAGACCATCATATGCTTCTCCATTCCTTATTTTCCTTATTTGTCAAATAAATGACTAATTTTATTCGTTAGGTAGTTTTTCAGGATCTACGTCCTTGGATGTTTGAGAATATTGTTTAATACCTTTCTATATAAGCAATAGCTTGACTAGGTATCAAGTCTTCCCACATATACCCCACCAAAGCTCTAGAAACAACACTTAATCACTACCTCCTGGCTTTGACTATCACCATGACATTTAAGGTCAGTCTGATTTTCCACCTTTTGAGTGACTTGCTTTTTATTCCCAGATTCCCAGAAGATTCTCTTCTTAACCTTGAAGCATGCTAGCTTTCTTATCACGTGCTTATTTGATATTATCCTGTTTCAGTTTTTCCTAGAACCGCGTGCCTTTTTGATTCTACGTATTATGAATTTCCTTAATTTCTAAAAGTTTTTTTCCTACCATATATTTCATTTTTTTCTGTTCATTTGTTCTGCTCTGTTAGGCACACCAATAATTCATATGTTGGATCTTCTCTACCTGTCTTTATTATGTATATTATATTATATAAAACTTCTAGTTGCAAGCATTTATCAAATGGTAGAAGGCTAACTTGAACTGGCTCAGATAAAAGAAATGTATTGTAAGGATACTGGAGTACCTCATCTGTCTCTAGGAAATGCATACAAAGCATCAGGGCCTCAGGGATAACTAAAACCACACACTCCAACGCCACCAACATCACGCCTTTTTATCTCCACCGAGGTGGTTTCTCTCTTATCTTTTATTTTAACTGCTTCTATAGTGTTGACTGGCCCTTACTATCACAGACAGACCAACTTCCTCCTTGAGGCAGGGAGTGGCTTCCAACAGCTCCAAAGCCTCACATCCCATGACCGTCACCACTGGAAAAGAATTGCCTTCTTTTCCTTAATTTCAATTTTTAAAAATCCTATGTTCCCTTCATATTATTTGAGTGAATATAGATGTATTTTCCTGGAATTTCTATTTCCTGAAATAATTCTTTTTTTCCCCCGAAATAATTCTTAATCTGAAATGCACTTCATCTGTATAATTAGGGTAAAGCAATTTAGCCAACTTTGGTTTGCTAATTTATTGTTTGTTCATTTGATTCTGCTCAACTTCTGCAAAGCTCATTTCTTCCTCTTTCTTCTCCCTCATTTCACTATAGGTTAGAAGCTGAGTATAAAAAAAATACTGTTCGCTAAGCCTCAACTCTCCCTCTATTCTGAAATATGGAACTAGCTCTCTTAGAGACTTGCTAATTTTTCACACAGTCTGCTCCAACTCCTAAACCTCATAGGATAGGCATTCAAGGCCCTCCACTTTCTTTCAGTGAAATTCACTTAATTTCACTCTGTTTACAATCTAGAGAAGTGTATATCAGCTTTTAGCTTCCTTCCTAGATTTGATCCATATTTCACTCTCCCTTTTAGAAATCAGTCCACAGCCTAGAACTGAAACATCTCCTAGTTTCACGGAACTTTTCTTTGTATTTTCATTATATTTGTTGAGTTTTAATTAGTTCCATGCTGGGGAATATGTTTAACTGCCTTTACTTTTCTAAATATCTCCTGAATCTTTAGAAGTCATAGTTACTATTAAAATCTATTTTGAAAAACTTACAATCCATTCACTCATCAAATATGCATGGAATGTTAACAATGCGCAAACCACTTTGAAAGGCACTGAAGTGAAGAAGGCAGAAATAGTTCCTACCTTCTTGGAACTTATAGCAAGGAAGACAGGTTTTAAACAAATAATTACAAGGATAATAGATCAATAAGTAGTAAAAGGGTGGTTGTTAAAGCAGAGATTAAATAGAGTGCCCAAGAGGTATGGATTAAATTATTTTAGCTAAAAATTTCTGTGGTGCTTCTCAGTACGGGGAGAGGCAAAAGGCTCCTTGAGACTAAGTTTCTTCATTTTGTAAAGAATCCCTTAGATTTGCCTCTCTTGGTGACAGACGGCAAGATAAGTAAGTACCCTGGATGTAATAGAACTTTTTTTAGCTGTAGAACCTAAAAATAACTACCCTGATTCTTGGAATGCAAAGCCCATAGGCCTTCTGAGAGTATTCCTTGGAATTCCAAGTTAGGAAAATCTGCTGGGGTAAACCTGACATGGCCATGACCAAAGTCTTCTGGCAAGAAGGGATGCAAGTGTCACTGAAAGAGTAGTTGCTAGGCAGGGGCTGTCTGAGTTGGTGACTCTCGTTCAACTCAACCCAAGTGTTCATGAAGAAAGAGTGACAAGTGACTCTGGCCCCGCCTATAACCACATAAACACAAGATTATGCTTTGAGGAGCAATGACTGAGTGTATGAGTATCAACCAATGACACATTCTGTAGTTTGGACAGGTCATTCCAACGTTAACAGATAATTTATTCCTTGGGCTATGCAGGACCAGTCTTCAACAACAAGTCTTTATCAGCAACAGCTCTATTGTACTTACCAGATTTCCAATTCACTCTCTACCTGGTACACTCCTTCGGAATGTCCAAGTCTTTAGACAACACATAAAGTGAAGGGAGAGTCCTCAACAGAGAGATAGTGAAATTTCTGGCAATAAAAACATGTAGGAAAAATGCAATTAAGTTGATAATTAAGAGATCTGACTACATCGGGATCTCTTCTAAAGACTGATACCTGAGCAGAGATCTGAAGGCCCATGAGCAGTTAGCTAGGGGAAGCAAAGAATACATTCCAAAAGGAGAATCCAGGTAGGAACGTGACAGACTTGAGGAAACCAAAGGGGACCAGAATGGCTGGACTGTGAAGAAGGGCTATGCCGCTGTCAAAGATGGTGAGAGAGGCAAGGGCCATCTCCTATAAGGGCCTTGAGTCTACATTAAAGATTTCAGGCTTTATCCTGAGGGCAATGCAAAGTAACATAGAAGTCTTAAGAGTGAAATTATCTGATTTGAATTTGTAATATGACTTTAGTTGTAAGATATAGGAAATGAGTAGGAAAGGGAGTTAGGAAGCTATTTGAGGAAGAGTGAATGGGTGCAAGCAGGTTCATGGATTTGGATGATAGGGAAAGTCCCATCAAATGTGTTCTTTCTCTATGAAATAGCAATTAGGAGAGAGAGCTTACTGTGGGCATTTATGGATTAAAAACAGGGATTAGTAAATTCAATCCCAAAAGCCTCTTGGAAGAAAGTAGGCACTTTGGGCTCATAGAATTCTGCTGAAGACTTAGAAAGGAATTCTGGCACTTGTGGATCCAGTGTTAGGCTATACTGCTAGGTTAAGAATTCTATATTATTTTGTCAAAAATAAATCAAAGTTTTAACCAAGAGATTAAAAGCTATATAAAGAAATACAGCTTTTGCTTGCCCTTGTACAGCATGTGGATGTACTCTTCCTAAGTATCACCTTCAAGCAACTTCAGATGAAAAAAGCAAGAGAACTTGGGGAATACTTTTAGCAGTTGACCATAGATAGACCCTGGCTAGACCACAAAAAAGAGGGCCTTATTAAAAGCATTCTTAGCTGATGGCCCTTTCACCATTAACCAGTCACTTAGGTCAAAAAACAAAAGATAAATGCTATTCCCCAGGTCTAGTGCCACCATCAACATGGAGGAAATGATGAAAGCCCCAGATTATAGGGGAAATTCAGCAACGGGTGCCTTTGGGAGAAGAAAGCTGACATTCTGTCCTCAGCCCTTCAAAAACATATCCCAAGCAGAAAGAGATCTAGGATCAAAGCTATCTTTAAAGAACCAAAAGATCTCAGAAGCACTGCTGCCTGCAGGTGTAAAAATAAAGTGACAAAAGTATACTGACAGACCAAATTAGTGATCCCTAAACTTCCTTTTAGGCTGGCCCACTACTCTTCCTATTAAGACTCTAGAAAGTCCTTGAGAGGGCACCTCCAGTAGTGTCATTTATGAAAAACCAAGCCAACAGAGAGAACACCTAGTAAGATAATTAGTGGATTTTAGGAGAGGAAAAAAAAAACAACAAAGTAGTGAGAAGTACAAGGGATAGATTCACCACCACCTAATCACTGCTATGTGGAGAATATAGGTCTTTACTGTGAATATAGGCAGAGGTGAAGAAGCTTCACATTTTTAACAAAAATATACCCACTCCCGCCTCCCTGGAAGCTATAACCCTCGACTTTTGCTATAATTGGGGTTTACCCATGGGGTTAATTTCCCATTGGATGTAAGCCTATGACTGTCCCTACCCTGCAGGAAGCATAAAACTGAGGCAGAAAAGAAATATCTTCTGCATCAGGAAGCACAACTTCATAGCTGGAATCACAAAGCCCTGGGTTCAAATCTCAGCCCAGCCATTTACAAGCTGTATGACCTCAGGCAAGTTACTGAAACTCTCTGGGCCTCTATATCTATATAAGAGTCATCTTCTCTATAAAAGGGGATTAGAATCTGCCTTACAAGATAAGAAGAAAATAAGATAATATATACAAAGTATCTTCCCACAGTACCTGACATGTATTAAGTACTCAGCAAGGGAAAGGTACCGTTAGGAATCACCAACTCTTTCTTACCTTCGGCTCAGTGGTTCTCTGCTACCTCTGAAGAATCTAGGGTCTTAGATGTAACTTGTATACTTGGAAGCCCAATATCCTGTCTGCTTCTGCCTATCTCTCTCTATGTGCAGGCCTCTCTTCCCTCTCTCTTCCAACAATCCCCTGGATTTAACTTCTTCCCCTTCCAGACCTACAAACTCTGCTGACCTACCTTCCTGTGTAAATCCCCTCCTTGGCCTGGCCTCTTCTGCATGTTGCCATTCATTTCCAGTGTGACAAATCTGAAGTCAAGTCAGATTGTTTCCATTAGTTTCAAGGCTGCCTAAAAGTCTATTTAACCTGCAGTAGCCAAAACCATTTCTTACATATAACTAACATTGCCGGTTAAATTACTCTGTACTTGGCACCATGACAGAGTCTCCAAATAACTATTTGGGATCTGCCAAAATATGGCATTCCTATTTTACAACCACAGAAGTTGCCTCAAAATGTTGCTTCCAAATGAAGACTCTTGGTTTCTGCATCGTAATTCAATACCTTGTTATTTCTAAAACTTGAAAGCTGAGAAATAAAAGTCTCTAGGCTACTTTAAAAAATTCTTAGACCCATATTGCATTAAAATCACCAGAGAGTATCTATTAGTGAACAATTTCAATAATTTCACTATTTCATTACTCTCAGGGTAAATTCTACATCCTTGAAAGAATTAAATGGGATTTGAAGTACCAGCAACCCAAAATTGGTCGAATATTTAATATGTGATTAGTTTAGAGGCAATAAAGAAAGGTCAAGGTCATTAGCCTTTTCTCTGCCAGTTATCATCTCCTAGGATATCTTTATTAAATTCTGCAAATACAGTATTGAGCCAATATTGGGTCTTATAATGGTCATATATGCCTTTATTACTATAAAGATGACTCTTTCATTATGTTTCTAATTCAAAATGTATCCTGCTACCCAAGTTTCTTTCAGAGCACACTTCTTTAACTTAGTATACTTGAAATTTTGCACTTCCAAGAACAGGAAGCAGACAATATTGACATTGCCAAATGACAGACTGACCTCTAGTGGAAATTAAAGAAATTACCAAACAAGCTTTTTGGAGATGTCTTTAATACAAAGTCGGAGTTGTCAAACTTATGATACTGTTAATGATGTTTAAAGTGCTGTTAATAAAAAGTTACTTGGGATTTCTTAATCAATTTGAGCTAAACATGAAAGAATAGGATTAAGAGCAGAGAATTTATTTCATAGCTCACTTCTGTCACTTTCTAGCTGACAATGTTTGTCTCAGTTTCCATCTGTAAAATGGAAAAAAAAATAATATTACCCTACCTCACAGAATTGACGTGAGGGTCAAATGAGTCAATATATGGAAAGTATCTACAACACTGTGTGGTACACAGCTCAGTGACATAAAATTATTCATTATTGTGATTTGTAGCTGTTACAAGGTGGTTGGAGTCATAGCATAATTTCAGAGGATATGAAGAAAACCAAGAGTCCTGACAGGTACACATTTCTTAAGGGATTAGGCTATAACAAACCAATATAGCACCAATCCAGTTAGTCCTCCATTTCCAGAAATACATGAGTTATGCCTGTATATAATATAACAGCGGGGGGCGGGGGGAAGGCGGGGATCAGAAGGAAGGGAACTATACCTGATTATCATTTTGTGGGAAATACTGGAAAGTCTTTTTATAGTCCCAATATGAACATAATGAAGAACACCACATACTATCTTTTAAAACAACAGCCAAATCCACCTGGATCTTTCAGGCTTTGAACTCCTTTTTACTCAATGTCTGTAGCAAATACAATTAGCACCTTGCTGCACACTAAATCATCATCAGCCTCAGATTCTCTGAATCACACATGTAGCACTTTTCTACAACCGACTTACTCTTTTATTAGGCTTATATTACAGAATTCTAAACTTCAGAAAACAATATTCCACTGCTTCCAGAGTAATATATCTAATTAATAACTAAAAGATGCCTCCATACAAAGTTAATAAAATAATTTCCACCTCTTGCTCCAAGGAAAGCCCAAATCAGCAATTATTTTCAGCTGACAGAAATGCCCATAAAACTGAAAAATGATCTATAATTCCAAGGTACTTCTTTACTGCAAATAATTGCCATCCAGAGCAAAATGGCTTGTTTTCTCATAAAACAATATGATCACTCTAATAAAATGAATATAGTTCTTAGTTCTTTCCATCACTGTCCTGAGGTGCCCTAATTCATTTCAGTTAATTCAAATATTTTATTCTGTGAACATTCCAGACTGAAATTAAAAGTTGCAATTCAGTTATTCAATACAAACATGAGCCCATTAAAATGACATAAAAGTTCCTCTAAGATCTTATTCATAACATCTACATGTATTTACTACAAGAGACTAAAAGGACCAATTTATGTAACTGGAATCATAAATTGTGGATAATGTTTTATATACGTAAAACCACAACTCAAAATAATTGCAAAAATGAATACTGCAATATGGTTAGGTAAATGATTTCTAGAAAAAAATCATTTAAAGTAACCAAGAAATGTAACACTATTAAGCATATATTTTAAGATAACAGCAAAATATAGCCTGTTTGAAGTTTTTGGGAAACTCAAGCTTATTTATAAATATAAAAGCAACAATGCTTCTTCATTACAGTACTGATATTTCATTAAGTACAGTGCCATAAAAACTGTGTCCCTGAATATTTCCCTAATACCTGCCTAGAAAATATAATACAGCAAAAGGAAGATCAATTCTGATACTACAGAGGAAATAGCTCAATTCTCTTACACATCCTTTGTTGACAGATTTAATCAATGATGTGCTATTTTACTTTCTTGTTTTTCTAGTACTAAATCAACTCTTATATTTTTAAGATTGAAACAATAACAATTCAGTATACAAGGCAACAAATATACCCAGGCAAAGACCTAAAGAAAAGTATTTATTAGTATATATAATAATGATATATGATAGTATATATATTACAGCACCTTTTTAGAAATTAAAAGATATGGAAGCTTAAGTAGAATGAAGCCCAATCCTCCTAAGGAGTATTTTCTAGAGAAGACCCACAAAATGACTTCTAAGAAACATCAGAAGGTATGGATTTTACCAAGGTCTATTCTATAATTCTCAACTTCGCTGCACATTTTATAGAAATTGGCAAACTGATTCCAGAGTGTATTTATAAAGGCAGAGGTCCCAGAAAAGATAAAACAATCTTAAAAAAGAAAAAGTTGGAGGACTCACACTACCTGGTTTCAAGACTCAATATAAAGGCACAGTAATCGAGACACTGTGGTATTGGGGCATGGAAGAAATCAATGGAATAGAGCTCAGGTCAACTGATTTTCAACAAAGGTGGCAAAGTAATTCAATGAATTATAAAAGTCTTTTCAACAGATACTGTGGAAACAACTGCCCTAAACTTAAAAGCAAGTCTCAGAAGGCTTCAAATGACTTCAAGCAACTTAACTGCATGCCAGAACAAAATCCAGCACTATGTAAAGAAGTCAACTTAACCTATCAACCAACAACATGGAAGTCACAATGTCTGACATCCAGTTAAAAGCTGGCAGGCTTATGGCCCCCAAATGACAGAGGTGATAGATCTAGCAGTCAAAAATGTTAAAACAACTATTATAAATATGCCCTACATGTTTAAAAGGATAGAGAAATACATGAAGATGATTAAGAGATAAATGGAAGATTTTTTTAATGATCCCAAGGAATCTCCACAGATGAAAAATATAATACATGAAATAAAAAATAGAGTACGCAGGATTAACAGCATATTAGACACTTCCAAAGGAAAGATCAGTTAGTGTGAAGGCATAGCAACAGGAACTATCCAAAATGAAGCACAGAGAGAAAATAAAAAGGCTAAATAGGAATAAACAGGGCTTCAGTGACCTGTAGGACAATATCAAGCATCCAGTATACATATAAATGGTATCAAAAGGAGAGCAGAAAAAATAAAGAAATAATGGCTGGAAATTTTATAAATATGATGACAACTACAAATCCACAGATCGAAGAATTTCAACAAACTCCAAACTGGCATGCCAGGTTTTCCAAAACAATATAGATAAAAAGGAAACACTGATAAGTTAACCTCATCAAAAGTAAAAATTTATGCTCGGTGAAAGACTTTGGTAAGGGTCTAAAAAAGGCAACATATAGACCTGGAGAAAATATTTGCAAATCATACATCTGACAAATGACTTGTATCTAGAATATGCAAAGAACTCTCAAAATCCAACATTCAAAAATACAATTAGAAAATGGGTAAAACACATGAACAGACATTTCACTAAAGAAGCTACACAAATGACAAATAAGCACATAAAAAGATGATCAATATCACTGGCCATTAGGGACATGTGAACTAAAATCACAATGATATATCACCATCAGACTGGCTAAAATAAAAAATAATGACACTACCAAATGATGTGAGGACGTGAAAAGTTAGATCACTCATTGGGGTGCCTGGCTGACTCAGTCCAAAGAGATGAAGACTCTCGATCTCAGGGTTGTAAGTTCAAGCCCCACATTGGGTGTAGAAATTACTTAAATAAATAAATAAAATTTGAAAAACAGAAAGAAAAATTAGATCACTCATACAGTGTTGGTGGAAATGTAAAATGATACTGTCACTCTGATAAATAGCTTGACAGTTTCTTTTAAAACTAAAAGATAGGGGCACCTGGTGGCTTAGTCAGTTAAGCGTCTGACTTCCGCTCAGGTCATGATCTCATGGTTCACGAGTTCAAGGCCCGCATTAGGCCCTGTGCTGACAGCTCAGATTATGGAGCCTGCTTCAGATTCTGTGTCACGCTTGCTCTCTGCCCCTCCCTCATTCTCACTCTCTCAAAAATAAATAAACATTAAAAAAAATTTTTTAATAAATAAAATAAAACTAAAAAACAGACTTACCATATAACCTAGCAGTTGTACTCTTGGGCATTTATTCCAAAGAAATGATCATTTGTGTTCACATAGAAATCTAAACATGAATGTTCATAGCAGCTTAATTAGTACCAGTCAAAAACTGGAAATGCCCCAAATATTCTCCAACAGGTGAATAGTTCAACAAATTGTGATGCATCCATACCAAGGAAAACTACTCAGAAATAAAAAGGAAACAAACTATTAATACATGCCACAAACTTTGACAGATGAACCTCACGGGAACTAAGCTGAATGGAAAAAGCCAGTCTCAAAAAGTAGCATACTTTATGATTCGATTTATATATCATTTTTAGAGTAACAAAAATATAAAGAGAAGAACAAATTAGTGGTTGTCAGGGATTACAGATAGGAGGAGGGGTGGGTGTGGCTATAAAGGAGTAGCACAGGGAGCCTTACGGTGATGGTACAGTTCAGTGTCTTGATTGTAGTGATGGCTACACAAAACTACACATGATTTTTTAAAAAAACCTCCAAAAACCACACGTGCCCACACACACAAATAAATGTACAGAATAAACTCTTTGGATTGTACCAATGTCAGTTTTCTAGTATTGGCAGTATACTATAGTTACTTGAGATGTTAATATCAGGGGACAATGGGTAAACGGTACATGGAACCTCCCTGTACACTTCTTTGCAACTTCTTGTAAACCTATAGTTACAGGCAAGGGAGATATTATAGCAACTAACTCAATATAAGGAGTTAGCCAATCAGTAACAAACTTACATTTGTAGATGGTATAGAAAATGTTTATGGGATGGTGTGCGAAGGGCAGCAAGCAGAAACCAGGCATCCGAGAAGAAAGGACGAAGAGAGAGCTCTAAGTGGAGGAGTGAAGAGGAGCTAAAAACAAACAGCAGTAGCTTCCTAATCCTCTTCATGACTGCCTTCTACTATCAGCATTTAACCAATGTCTGGGAAACTCATATTAGTGACCACAATTTGCATGGACAATAAAAGAATAGTCTATGTTCTGAGGTGACCTCTCTCATTCAAAGCAAGAATTACAACCAACAATCAAGAGAATATGTTCCCGGGCCTTTCAGATTTCATTTCCTTTCAGCACTTTCCAAACTATTTGATGTTCTCAAAACCATCTAATGTAATAAGAGGAAATAAATAAACCTGAAATCCATTTTCTGATTGTAGATAAAACTCTTATGATACATTACTATCTGATTAGATGTATAGCATAAATTGTGTTATTTCAACTGCTTGATGTGTGAATAAAGCAGATACTAACTTTCTCATACTAAATAATAATAGCTTACATTTATTAAATATCTTTTATGTGCCAGGAAGTGGTCTAAGTACTTTTAGGATACTGTCTCACTTAATTCTTATAACAACTCTATAAAATAGGTCCTATTAATATCTTTATCTCACAGATTATGAAACCAAGATACAGACAGGTTGGTAATATGCACAAAACCACACAGCTAATAAATGATAGAGACAGGCTTCAAACCCAGGAAATCTACTATCAGACCAGACTCTTAAGAGTAATACTATGAAAGGAAGCAAGTGATAGATGTTCTAGAGTTCTGTCATTTCACAAAAGACTACTGGATGACTTCAAATAGACCTGAACAAGGAACGAAAGAATTGTTCTACTTCCCTGGGATTTAAGGTTCCCAAACAACTCACTGGCTGACTAAATTATACTAAAATGATTCAAATATTTTAGCACTATACACCAACACTCAAGCATAGTCAGGGCACCATTCAAAATTAAAATTTATCGTCAAAGTAAACAAACAAACAAACATGAGTTTAGAAGATATGTTTTCAGACCTATGACATGCATTTCATGCAATAAGAGCATTTTATGTAGAGGCACCACCCCAGGCACTGGAAATATTAAATGAAAACTACAAACAAATTCCCTCCTCTCACCGAGCTTATTATCTTAAGAGGGTAAAGAGGGAGAGATAGACAAAGAATAAAGTGCCTAAGTACTATCATGAAAACAAGAGGACAGAGAGATTGAGAGTAACTTGGAAACTGCTTTAGTTTGAATAATCAACATAGTCTCTCTGAAAAGGTGATTTTTAAGTGGAAAGTTGAATTACAAGAATTTTTTAACGTGTCAACGCTACAGATTTAATAACTCAGCATTTTACTATATGGAAACTATTATTTATGTCCAGGGAAAATAATTTACCTAGTGAATATTAAGGTGATAACTTTGCCTTTCTTTCAAAGAAAACCTTAGAACACCTAATAACATAGGTCTCCTGACAGAGCAGACACAAATATTAAGAATCTTTTGCCCTTTTCCCTGTAGTTGTTCTTATTTTCAGATACGATGCATATGAAGGGAAAAAATAAGGTACATGTATATAACATTCTTGAAATGATAACACTATACAGAGATGGAGACAGGACCAGTGGTTCCCGGGGATTAGGTGAGGGGAGAGGGAGGTGGTTGTGGCATGAGGGATCCTACAAACACACGCGCACGCACATTAAAATTGGTGAAATCTGAATAAAATTGTATTTATGTCAATTTCCTGGTTGTGATATTGTACCATACTTCATGTAAGATGTCACCAGTGGGGGAAACGGGATGAAGAGTCCCACAGGATCTCTATTATCTCTTACAACTGCATGTGACTCTATAATTATCTTGTAATAAAAAATCATTTTAAAAACATAAGGTGAGGAGCACCTGGTTTGTTCAGTTGGTTAAGCTTCTGACTCTTGATTTCAGTTCTGGTCGTGATCTCACAGTTCATGAGATCAAGCTCCACATCATGCTCTGTGTTGACAGTACAGCAGGGCCTGGTTAGGGATTCTTTCTCTCCTTCTCTCTCTGCCCCTCCCCCCTCTCAAAGTAAATAAACAAACATTTTATATATATATATATATATATATATATATATATATATATATAGAGAGAGAGAGAGAGAGAGAGAGAGAGAGAGAACATCAGATACTTATTGAGGAAGCATCAGAATATTGCAAAGGAACAGCTTTCAACAAATTTCATGCACTAATCCATTGCTTTAATTTAAGAACTAGTCCTCAGCAAAGAGTAAAACAGACTTTGAAGCTTATAGACTGAAAAATTAGAAAATATGCATTTTTCATATGAGGCACCTGTAATCTCAAACTGTGACATAACTTAAATGTACTTTGACATTCATTATTTTCAAGCCAGGACTCAGGAAATAAACTTATAGTATTAAAAGGAAGCAAGTCAAATATACTAAGTAAATATAAGCAACAAGAATTTCAGTTTTTCTGTATGTATTCTGTAATTAAACAATGTTAATAAACATGTTCTTTTGGGGGAAAATACATTTTTGAAACCAGAATTTAAAGATGCTAATTTAATTTTAAAATGGAAATGTTTCCGAGTTTCAGAATGTAAAAGCTATTACTCTACAGTCTTTTAAGGTATAAAAAAAATATTGGAGGGGAAAAACAGAAATTCAATAAGCCTAGAATCTCCTATTTTTAAAAGAATTCTATCACACCATTTTGGCAAATTTATGAGAAATAACCAAAGTGGAATGTATCATACAGTATAACTTTAATCAAGTATGTTCTTAATGTTTGTTTATTTTTTGACAGAGAGACAGACAGACAGAATGTGAGCAGGGGAGGGGCAGAGAGAGAAGGAGAAACAGAATCCGAAGCAGGTTCCAGGCTCCGAGCTGTCAGCACAAAGCCCAATGCGGGTCTGGAACTCATGAGCTGTGAGATCATGACCTGAGCTGAAGTTGAATGCTTAACCAACTGAGCCACCCAAGCGCCCCCAACTATTTTTATTCATCACTGTGATCCATTCCCACTCCTTGATTAAGAATAAATGACCATGAACAAAGAACAGACTGCCATAGTATTACCTGAAACTACTTAATCAGAGATCCCATGGGTTAAATAATATTCATATCCCACTCCTACAATCCTATTGAACATTCAGTGTTCCCATGCAAGCTATTTAACCTTTGCACCTCAATCTTCTGAGTTGTAAAATAAGAATCATGATACCTGCTAACTAGTACACAGGGATACTGAAGCTTAATAATGTAAGATGTTCCATCTAAGTGACCTCAACCCAATGGATGCCAGTGGATCTTACTCAAGCAAAACTTCCCAAAGAACCAAGTGAACTCCAAGTTCTTATTGCTTTCCGTTTTCTCCCCAAATACATGGATGAACATTATCCAGAAGTTCCAAGGAATACCATTAGAATGTTATCACTATAACATTTAAAAGTGAATACCTAATTCACAGACATGATAACTTTGTAACAATAGTTGGTTTAATGGAGTTTTTATAAATGGATTCATTTGTGATATCAAACTAATATAAACATAAGCATTCCAAAAAAAATCACAACCCATAAAAGGATGAAATTGTAATGAGCTATATGTATGACCACATCTTAAACGTGTTAATTTCTATTTTGTTTCTTCCTTCTCCAGCAGAGAGAATGCTCAGAACAGACAAAATGAGATGTGAAGATGCAAAAAAAAAAAAAAAAAAAAAAAAAAAAAAATAGGCAGGACCAAAAAAGGACATAGCCACTCTGGGCCCAGCTGAACTAGATTAGATGTCAAAGAAAGTTGCACATGTGACCTCAGAACCAATAGCAGCAAACTGTGAGTTTGCTGGGAAACGGAAACAGGAGCTCTTGAACACTGACAGTCAAGTGTTATACACATGAGAACGAGCCAAGCAACATGGGTCTTAACTGCTGAAAAGCCTACATAGCAATTAGTCAACCTTGCTGTAATCAGACTTTGAGGAAGGGCAGTTGGGAATGGCAGGAACTTTGATGTGTCAGAATAGGTTGTGGGACAGGAGGATTCATTTAGAAGAAAATGCAGGAGGACAGGAGCCCCCAAATGGATCCAGTATGGAGCTAACAGTACTTAATAGCTAATATGACACAACTACCAAAATATGGTAGTATCACTTTTTTACCTGTGATGATTATGTTCCAAATACAACACGAACAAACTAAGAAGTTCTATTTCTGGGTAAAAGATTTAAAATTTTTATTAGTTAAAGTGACTTTTTTCGGTATTATAGAGTTCATTAACAATAGATTCTAGAGCTAATAACTATGAAAAAGAAAACAGCCAGAAAGAAAAACCAACAAAGATATTCTAAGAATGCATAATTAATAAATTGGAATATTAGGACAGCAAATCAAATTCAGCCTTGACTCAAATTTAAAACGTCTACATGACTTTTCACAAACTTCATTTATTATCTATTACTTATGTAATGTGCTATAAGCAGAAAAATCTTAAATCTGTTCCTTGATTCTGCCATGACACTCTCCTGAAGCTAGTTCATCTAGACATATAAATGTATTTCTTTTTGTACTCTTCAGGTTCACTTTAGAATATCTAGAAACACTCCTGAAAATAGTAACTGCCCACTGATTACACATAAAAATATAAAGTACTATGTAATTGTATCCATGTTTACCTCCACATTCACTGCATGTTCTACCAGTGCACAAGCTACTCTATACCACTTGCACTCCACTCCACCTCACAGCTCTACAGCTCTTTACATCCAAACTTGCTTTGGTTTTCTTCACTTTACATATAGATCTTAAAAACTCCCTTTTGCCCATTTACTGAATATACTCAATGGCAAAAGAGCCCTTGTAGCCATTTTTAAATGGCAACTTTCTCAAGCAAGAATCGTACCATCATCTTAGTAAGGGTCAAACGCATTCATGCATCTCCAAGGGAGCTCTTCCATGAAGAACCGAGTCATTTTTCTTTAGGAATGAAATTTTCACTCTGTTGAGTAAATGTCTGCTCATATGCAGACATCTTTCACTCCAAGTCAGCCAACTATGCCATAACCTTTTTTTTTTTCTCATTTTTGGAGTCTAGAAGCCTTTGCATATATATGTTTACAGTACTTGATGTGGAGCCCTGCTGATAGAAAAGCAGTTACATATCTGCTGATTATTGCACACTTATATACTTGGAATAAAAAACACCTTACATCTTAGTAATAAAATATAACTCTTCCTATAGTGAATTTCACCATACTCAGAGCAACCCCCTGGGTTCTTGTTTAGCGTACATGGTGGACTCACACATGTGCAAAATAACTCAAATGAAAAGCTACTTATTAGACATTGTTTGTAATAGCAAAATATTGGTAAATATCCAAATGTCCTGCAATAGAAGACTAGGGGTATATGCATACAGTGGAATATTATGCAGCTATTTAAAAAATAGCCTTTTTTTTTTTAACCAAAACAATCTCCTTGATATTGTTAGGCAAAAAAAAAAAAAAAAAAAAAAATCAAGGTGCAGGCCTATAGTACCCTATTGTTTGCATAAAATGAGTGAAATTTTATTTGTATAGAATATACTGCGTGTATGTTATATATGTATATTCTTATATACCTAAGTTACAGTTACTCACACATGCATACAGAACATCTCTGAAAGGATTCTTACTTTAGGGAAATGAATATCAAGAGGACAGGGACAGAAGAAAGACTTTTTCACTAGAGATCTTTATATTTTTAAATTATACCAAGTATAAATGTAATCTACTCAAAAAAAAAATTAACCTTTAAACTGAAAGCCTATATAGTATGATAGTTACATGCAGAGGCTTTGTGGATAAGAAGACCTGGGCTTGAGTCCCAGCTCTGCCATTTACCAGTATGACCTTAGGCAAGTTCTCTAAGCCCCAGTTTGTTCACCTATAAAATGGGAGTAATGATAGTTACTGTGAGAATTAAACCAAATCAAGTATATAAATCACTTAGCACAGTTCCTGGAAATTATTATGTCATGTTTTCTTTCAAATGATACTGTGGACTTGGAAATCACAAAGATACAGTCATCACCAATCTCTTTTTCTCTTACTTTCAGTGAGCAAATTTTGCTAGTTCCTCTTTCAAAAAAAAATGACATCCAACCATTTCTGTTCATTTTATAACTACCAGGGATTGGCTTAAACCCCAAGAATCAGCTAGAGTTTTAATTTCACAAGCAAGACAATCAGGAGCGATTGCATGTTTGCCACTATCTACAGACTTATGCACATAATCTTTACCAAATACCAAATGCCACTAATTTATATTTGTATTCTTACTTTACCATTTACAAAGTATGTTTGAACACCAGAGTTCAATTCCTAAAATAAGAATTTCAGAGACGGAAGGGCCATTAAAGGACATTCTCATTTTCAACAATGGCGAGGCAAGCAGAGAAGATATTTTTATTCTTTTATAGATGAACATTCTTAATCGAAGGGTAATCTATCCAATATGAATGTAAGTGATTTTAAAATAATAAAATAAATAATAAGTAAATGAAAGCCAAAGAAGAGGAGTGAATTGCCAAAGGCCGCGTGCTTCATGAGAAAAAAAAAATGCCTAGACTTCAGATCATCTCCTTTCACCCACATTCTTACCAGGAAGTCATCAAGTGCACTGTGCTTCCCTCACCTAGAAGGCTCCTACCTATTTAAAACAAGACCTGTTTCCCAGAAGCTATCCTGGATCTGGTAGCCACACGTCTCCCTCTGAATTCCAGCTACTGTGGTGGCAAATAACCAGACCCATCCAACTCCCCCCTGAGCATATCTACAAGGATGACCCCCAAGCACTTCAAATGCAACATGTTTATAACAGCAATAATTATCTCACCTTGCTCCTCTTCCACTCTCAATCTCCGCCTAAACTCACTCTTCTCCCTGTTTCTGTGAATGGTCCCACAGTAACCCAAGAGACCAAACCACAAATCTAAGAGTCATTCTTCTCTTTGCCCTCTCTCTAAATCTACAAATTCTGCTTCTACTTCTTTTTTTGAAATGAATCTGCTTCTCTTCAGAATGGATATAGAATAGGAGATGGTTGGAGAGGAGGGCTCATGCTTGGTCCCCCATATTGCCAAGAATGGGGAGCAAGGATTAAGAGAACTGACCCTGGCCCCAAACTGGCATACTTCAAATCCCAGCTTAGACACTTACTACCTATCTGACCTTGGGCATATTACTTAACCTACATTGCAGTTTTATCATCTGTCTGATTGGGATAAAACTAGTAGCCATTCCATTGGATTGTTGTAAAGTATAAGTCAATTTATAATGTAAAGTGCTTAGAATAATGCCTGTACACTTTATAATATGTGCTACTATTTTCAACAGAAATATGATTTTTTTTTATGTCACAAGGTATTTGTTCTAACACAGCTTAAAATCCAGACTTTTTTTCAAACAAGCAAAGGAGGAAAAAAATTAGAAAAAGGCAAGCCAAGAAACAGACTCTTAACTAAACAGACTAACTACACTAAATAGACTCTTAATTAAAAAGAACAAACTGGGGGCGCCTGGCTGGCGCAGTCGGTTAAGCGTCCGGCTTCAGCCAGGTCACGATCTCGCGGTCCGTGAGTTCAAGCCCCACGTCAGGCTCTGGGCTGATGGCTCAGAGCCTGTTTCCGATTCTGTGTCTCCCTCTCTATCTGCCCCTCCCCCGTTCATGCTCTGTCTCTCTCTGTCCCAAAAATAAATTTAAAAAACGTTGAAAAAAAAAATTAAAAAAAAAAAATTAAAAAAAATAAAAAGAACAAACTGGGGGTGCCTGGGTGGCTCAGTCGGTTAAGCGTCTGACTTTGGCTCAGGTCATCATCTTGCAGTTCTCGTAGGTTCGAGCCCCGCGTCAGGCTCTGTGCTGACAGCTCAGAGCCTGGAGCCTGCTTTGGATTCTGTGTCTCCCTCTCTCTCTGCCCCTCCCCCACTTGTGCTCTTTCTCTGTCTCTCAAAAATAAATAAATGTAAAAAAAACACATTTTTTTAAAACAACAAACTGCTGGTTTCCAGAAGAGAGGTGAGAGGTGGGGAGTAGAACAGGTGATGGGTAGTAAGGAGGGCAGGTGCTGCATGGAATTGTTCAATCACTATATTGTACACCTGAAACTAATATTACACATATGTTAACTAGCTGGAATTTAAATAAAACTTAAAATTAAAAAATACATTTTAAAAATCCAGAAGTTTTTCATCAAGACAGGAAATCAAAACCTAGTCCAAAGTTCAGTTAAGCTGAAACTCCATCTCACCTCAAGTTTTAGTCATGTAACACCTACAACTCCAATGTCTCCTGCTTGGATCACTATACCAGCCTCCAATCAACTGATCTCTTCATCCAGAGCTCTCTTCAGTATATTCACCAAACTGCAACCAAAATGATTTTTCTAAAACGCATATCGAGTCATGCCATCCCCCTACTCAAAGCCCATCCATTACCTCCTCTTAGCTTGAACTGAAGGCTGGATTCCTTAATGAGGCTCACCAAGCCCAGCACAATATGTAAGATATGGTCTTCAGCCTCATTCTTATCCATTCCCTCCCCTTGTACTCTAGGCTCCTGTCAACATTCTTGCAGTCCCTGTGTCTCTCAGGTCCATCCTGACTCTCAAATGTTATTTCCTCTGCTGGAAACACCATGCCCTATACTCTACCTTTTACCTGGATGGTTTCTATCCACCCTTCAGTCTTAATGTAGATGCCACTCCTTTCAAAAACACATCTTCTGGCCCCTAAGTCTGGATTAGGTGCCTTTTGTATGCGTCACGCAGTCCCATGTACTTTCCCTATCGTAGCACCTTTGCAGTTGCCCACTTACCTGTCTGTAACCCCATCACACTATAAGCTCTGTGAAGGTACAGACCACATCATTCCTTTATCCTAGTGCTCACCACAACGTCTGCCACAGAGTAGGTGCTCTATCAAATATTTGTTAAATAAATTACTTAACATCACAGTTAGGGCTCCATAAGATTTATGCATATTTTATGAACAACACTAAGTGTAAGGATTTTTAAAAACCAAAGTAAACCAAGTAACTAAAATACTAATAAACACGTAAGTTGAAAGTCTCAGGAAAACAGTCAGTATGACACAGAATCTAATCATTATGACGATCCAGTGACCGGGTCAGAATCCTTAAGAAATTGAAAAATGGGCTTCTCGGAAGAAATAGGCGGAAAAAGTTTTCAGTAATGCAGAGGCAAGAAATCATGAACACTAAGAGTTATCCTGCTAAGCCTCTGGAAGCTAAAAAAAAAAAAAAAAAAAAAAAATCTATCATAGAAGATATTTTAAGGATATAAAATAATGCTTCAATCTTCCGGCCAACTATAAGTTCCACCACGCTGAACTGAAAATGCCTGAAATCGATGCCTAAAATCCATGCAGATTAAATGACACTGATTAAACAAAAAAATTAATACTCAATCACACCTCTACCTTCAAAGTCAATGTTCATTTCTCTTATTCTCCCCAGCCCGACCCCCAAAGCATACATAAGCTTCTCTACCCTCCATTCTTGGGTGCTATCTTGATCACACTCCATCACATTATGTGCATACCTCTGTGCCACCAGCCCGCTCTTGAGGACACTGGTCCTATCATTAACTCATCATCGTATCCTTCAGGTTACACGGTAGGTATCCAGGGTTTGTGAAAAGGAGAGAAAGAGGGAGGAAGGGAAAGAAAGAGAGAGAAAAGTCTGTTTATGCAAATAAGCCAAAAGGCGGCAGTGAAAGTGGTAGAGAACTCCCATAGATGGAAGGAAAGAGGACAGAAGAAGTGAAATTGCTGAACGTTAACATCCAGGTAACTCAGCAAACTTTTTAAAAGTTATTAATAGGAATTAATAACAGCAACAATGACTTCTCAGTCCCATCCCACTGGCACTCTACAAATAAGCTTATGAAGTAAGGACCTCCGCAGAGAGTTTTTTATATATCCTGTGGAGAAGCACAGAGGCAATAAAAAGGGAGCAGGCAGAAAAGGGAAGAGGGAAAGAAGAAAGCTGTTCTGTGCCCCAGCTTCGTGTCTAAAAAACCACATCAATTCAAATAGTTCAAAAACGGTTGTCTGTGGCCAATATTATTAATAATATTTTGAGAAAGATGCATGAGGATATTTTGCTATTAAGGGGAGAAAAAACATTGGAGATTTTCAACAGAAATTCATTATCATATTTTCATTTAGTTATGTAACTCTAAAATGTTCAGACACAAAGGGATAAATTCATTTGTTCGTTATTTGCGTCAGATACCCAAATATTTGAAAAATCATGACTTCGACATTAAATATCACTATTTACACTGCACAGTACTCAGGCTGAAGTTAGAAGAAAAGGTACCCTCTGGCAGATTTGGATTTAGCACAGTCAGAGGATCTGTTCCTTCCCCAAGACTGCCAAGGCTTTTGCTCCCTAAGGAACTTAAGGACATTCCCCATATTCTCTAATACCAATGGCCTGGGCTGCATAGAAAGAGAGATGTATTCGTACATAATCATAGACTTTGGGCCCTTAGAATGAAACGTATTAAAGAATTCCAAAACTCCTATAAAACTTAAATCTTTATCAATGGGCAAATTCCCCTAGTATGATGACTTTCTTTTTTGTAATACCAAATCAAAGCTTTAACAGCACCCACATTGAGCTTAAGTTCATGCAGGAAATAGACTTCTCTAACGTCTCACCACTTCAGAAGTCTGCTCTGGAAGAGAACCGTCTGTCCCTGGAGAATGAGTCCATTCCAAAGAGAAGATATGTATCTTCTCATAGTTTATTAATTTATCGGCATGATAACTTGCATCAATTTAAAGGCATTTCATCTACAATGAGAAAACTGTTTGAAAGCTAAATGCACTAAATCTTCTTTCATGGGACCTGTAAGTACTTTTTGAACTCTTAGTGGTTTGCACTTAATGCTTTATTCTAAAATCAGATTTAATCATTTCATAAAACCAGTAGTTCTTAAGGACAATGGATTTCATTTTACCTCTATATCTATTACCCCAGGTCAGAACTGCAATGAATTGTGATGCCCTTTGAAGCCACTGACACTGCACTCAACAATCCAATTAGAAAGTGAGTCTGAAAACACAATTTTCCAAAATGACTATAGTGTTCTCACTTCCTATTCTTAAATATCTAAGATACTAATTAAAAGTCTATACTATTTTACAGATCTTTCTCAAGTAATCTCACCAGTTTTTAATTCCTATTCCCACAAAGGCTCTTTGTTGGCTCTATTTTGAAAACTTAACAGAGCTGAATTCTTTAAAATCAATTTGATAAATAAATGTCAAAATTTAAAAATTTCTTTTAACAAGACTCAGAGGTCTCTAAAGCATATGATATTTTATAACAATAGGAACAGAGGACAAAACTATGAAAGTATAACAACTTTCCATTATACAAAACAGATGTATGTGTATAAGTATATATGTGCACATGGTATATATCCACTTTGTGAATTATCTACAAAGATTTAATGTCAGGCAGTTTTTATCTACCAAGCCCCAGAATTCTGTGCTATGGTTCTTCAGGAAAATAAAGTCAATCACATGAATCACTAAAGCAAAACCTAGAATGGAGAAGTAGCCACAGTATAGTACCAGGAGTGGGGAGGCAACCACAGAATCCAGGAAATGGAAAGAACACCAAAGGACATCTAGTACCTGGGACTTTTTCATGGAAGATCTGATATATGCTGACATGGACACCGCTAAAAGTTTTCCAATAACAGGGATCCCATTCTTTATTTTCCCCCAAAAGCTCATGTCATTGGATACCATGATGGAATGTGTCTCTTCAGACTGAGCCAAAAGTATTTTCCCTATAAATATTCCTACAGGTCATGCTTGGTCTGTCCTTCCTATGGATATGCCTAGTCCCTCTTTATTTTTTTTTTTAATTTTTTAATGTTTATTCAGTAAAAAAAAAAGTTTAATGTTTATTTATTTTTGAGAAAGAGAGAGACAGAGTGTGAGTTGGGAAGGGACAGACAGAGAGGGAGACATCGAATCCAAAGCAGGCTCCAGGCTCTGAGCTGTCAGCACAGAGCCTGACGTGGGACTCGAACTCACGAGCTGTGAGATCATGACCTGAACTGAAGTCTGACACCCAACTGACTGAGCCACCCAGGCGCCCCTTATTTTTTAATTTTTTTAATGTTTGTTTATTTTTGAGAGACAGACAGAGACAGAGACAGAACGTGAGCAAAGGAGAGGCAGAGAGAAAGGGAGACCCAGAATCCAAAGCAAGCTCCAGGCTCTGAGCTGTCAGCACAGAGCCAGATGCAAGGCTTGAACTCACCGACCACAAGATCATGACTTGAGCCAAAATCAGACCCTTAACCAACTGAGCCACCCAGGTGCTCATGTTTACTTATTTTTTTTAGAGAGAAAGAAAGAGAGAGAGAGAGAGAGAGAACAAGTCGGGGAGGGGCAGAGACAGAGGGAGACGCAGAATCTGAAGCAGGCTCCAGGCTCTGAGCTGTCAGCACAGAGCCTGATGCGGGGCTCGAACCCATGAACCATGAGGTCATGACCTGAGCCGAAGTCAGATGCTAAACCAACTGAGCCACCCAGTTGTTCCTGCCTAGTTCCTCTTTAATAGGTCTCAGTCTTCTGTGAGGCGCCAGGGTGGCTCAGTCAGTTGAGCACCCAACTTTGGTCAGGTCATGATCTCACGGTTCATGTGTTCAAGCCCCGTGCTGGGCTTGATGCTATCAGAGCAGAGCCCGCTTTGGATCCTCTGTCCCCCTCTCTCTCTGCTGCTCCCCTGCTCTCTCAGGCGCCCCTCTGTCCTCCTCTCTCTCTCTCTCGCTCTCTCTCTCTCTCTCAAAAATAAACATTTTAAAAATTAAAAAAAAATAGCTCTCAGTCTTCTAGATATGAAGAAAAAGAGTATGTCTGCTTGTTCCTGTAGGCAAGTCATGTTTTCTACATCTCCGGTACCCTGAGCTATCCCCATGTCATGTAAAGATGCTGCATTCTCCTCTAGACGAAATTTAGCTTGCCAGTATCTCTAATGAAAAAGGGCATCTAGAACTAAAAGTCACATGCTCTACAAATTATGACCAACATTCATTCACTAGGAGACAGATATTTCAGAAAGAGTCAAATCCAAGAACCCTCTACTTCTTAGGGAGCAAGTCTTGACATATAGTATGGAAATGGCTAAATGAACAGAAAATATAAATCAATGCTATCCAAAGACAATGATGAGAAAAGTGGGGGGAGGGCAGTGAAAAAAAAAGTGTCATCAAGCTTTTTGTTCTGAAAGAAGTTAACTACCCTATATATTAGTTCACAACCTAAATTATCTGATATACTCGTAATGCAAATGTAATATGACCAAAGCTTTCTAAATTTGCAATAAGCATAGGTATACAGAGAGTAGTCTTAGTCTTTAAAATAAATTACTTTTAATCTCATCTAAAGAATCAAATGAAATCAAAACACTAGATGTAATTAAGACTGTCTAGTTTCCCTGGAGATTATACCAATCAGACGTGTTCAGCATTCTAGGAATGAAACATTTGATACAATTAAGGAAATCCTATTGAAAAAAATTAGTCTGTAAAACAGAGATAATATGGGACTAAGGAATGGTTTATTAATAACTCATTCAATTCTGGGTATAATAAATACAGCTATTACAACTTCAATTCACTAGTGGCTGAGCTCAAAATGCTAAAACGCTGCCACTCAATCTGCCTCAAGAATCCAGATCTAATCAGTAGAGGCACTGCCTGCTACATTTATTAAATCACAGAATTATTTTAGGCTTAAAAGAATTCAGATTTAAAAAAAAAAAAGAAAAAGAAAAAAAAAAAAAAAAACAAAGCTAGTAAAAGGTAGGGCCAGAATTCCAGACCAAAATCTAGTACCTTGTCCACTCTACTTAAACAACCCTTCGGATATTTGAAAACAGCTGTCACACCCTCCCTTCTCCCTTCCCACCCCCTAACCAATCTTCTTTCCAAGGCCAGTTTCTTCAATGATTTAAAATGTAGGGAGGATCTCTGAACAAAGGCCTACACGACTGACCTCTGGAAATTCAGTCGTGTCCTCTCATGTCGGAAAAGCCAGCTTAGACTGTGTCTTGAGGGGATAAGTGACTGGATGGGTGGAGACTGGCTGCCACCAAGGAGGCTAAGATTCCTGAGCTTCAGGGCCACTTCTCAATCCCTCAGTTCCTCTGAATAAGGCAAAGCAAGAGAGGCCGGGAGATATAGCCCCGGAGCAGAGTCAGTGAGTGAGTGACTGCGGGAGAAGAGCAGAAGAGAGGCTAGAGCTATGCCAACATCAGAAGCGCCGGCTGACAGTACCTCCAGTTCAGGGGCCTTCCCCATGTACCCGGCCCCCCTCCAACAGCCCTCTCCCTACCCAGCTCTCAGCCAACATGGTGGGTCTTTCCCATTACTGACTGAGTCCTGGGGAAAACAGGAAATAGACTCTTCCAGAGAAAGTATACAGACACAGAGGGAGCTCTCCATGAGCTATAACCCCAAAGTAGAGAGGCTAGTAACCTAGATGATATCAAAATGGCCAGATGCTATGTGAAGAGAGTCACCAAGGCAAAAGCCTAAAATAGCAGATACTTGGAAAAAATGCTAAAGACGAAAAACAAAGCAAGGATTTTTTTAAACCTAGGCTTAGAATGAGAATAAAGCCAAGATAGATGTTAATTCTTAACTACAAATTGTGTTTGTTTTCACCATCAAAATGGACCTTAAATTCAGCCCAGCATAACAGGCTCTTTTTAAGCTGGTGCTACTATGCGGTCTAGTTACTGTCTCTGATTATTCCCCTGGGTATCAACTTCCTTAAAGAATACTGTCTCCCACCTCCAGGCCTGCGGGCCTTCTGTCCTCCTGCCTCAGACTCCTTTCCTCTTTGCCTCATCCTTCCTTGACTTGCCCAGGCAGACCGGGGAGTGCCTTCTTCCAACTCCCAGAGCACCTTTGTAGCTTTGTAATTTCTTGGTTTGTAATTTCTTGGTTTACTTCCCTCCACAAGAGACCATGAGCTCAAAGAGTGTATCTCTGTATCCCAAGAATCTACAATAGCGTCTGGCTCATAACTTACCAAGTGAATGAATCAAACGGGAGAAGTGAGGATGCGTGAAGTGACAGCCATGCATCAGGCTTTCTGTCATGCATGTCTGTCATCTCTCCTCCACTGACTAATGACACACATGTGGAGAACAGTGCCTGAAGTATGGTAAGTGATCAATACTAACTAAATCCAGTACATAAACATGAAAAGGGCTCTCTGACAGATTCAACAAAATATTTTTTTTATTTTTTTTAATGTTTCTTTATTTTTGAGAGAGAGAGAGAGATAGAGCATGACCAGGGGAGGGGCAGAGAGAGGGAGACACAGAATCTGAAACAGGATCCAGGCTCTGAGCTATCAGCACAGAGCCCAACGCAGGGCTTGAACTCATGAACTCAAATCAGATCATGACCTGAGCCGAAGTCAGACGCTTAACCACTGACCCACCCAGACGCCCCTCAACAAAGTATTACAGTCATAATATGAAGGTCCCTTCCAACTAACTCTAAGATACTATGGAGTTTTTTTTTTTTTTAATGTATTTCTACAGATTTATACAAATTTCCCAGAAAATTTGGAAGAGGAGAAAGGAAACCAGTGTTTCCTTGGGGGCTCCAAATCTGTTAGGTACTTTACATATGACACTTTGTTTTTCAAAACCATCCTTGCAAATTGGATTACAAAGCCTATTTTATAGATAAAGAAACCCAAGACAGAGATGTAGAGAACCAAAATTTGAACTCGGGTGAGCCTGACCCCAATCCTAAGCTTTTTCCACATTACCACTTGAATCTCTTGGAGGAACCCAAAGCTCCCTTCCTTATCATTCCATTCCAAGGAAAAGGAGTTCTGAAATCAGCCAAGTCTCAATTAGGTCATAACTGCAGAGAAAAGAGCTTTCAATGGGAGGCACAAACAGGTGAAAAGCTCTGTTTGAGTATCACCCCCTTTTCTTTGGGGAAAGGTTCACAGGGCTCTTCTGTCCCTCCCATGAGGCTAGAAGGGTAATTTTAGGGCCTTTCTAAAGAAAGGAGGAAGCAACTTCTCCTTGACTCTTCTCCTCTCCCCAGAGGTCAAATGAGAATCAGGCTATAATTCAGAGTAAAGACGGCCAGGAGGCAGCCACATAGGTCCACTTAGAGGCCTTAAGGTAAATTAGAGAGGGAAGCAGGCCTGAGGCTTCTATCACCTACAAGCCAATTCACCAAGCTATAAGCCTACACAGAAAACTGGAGCCAAAGTCCTAGCTTCTAGCTAGCAGTACAGATGCTCCTTTGCCTGGAATGTTCAGGGTGTAGAATGGTGGCATCTAATTGAGATGACAAGAAATCAGCCAAATTCTGTTTCTCCAAAACATGACTCACCAGTTGACAAATAAAGTGAGGTGTACAACAAATGGTGCTGGGACAACTGGATATCCACACACAAAAGAAATGGATCTGGACACCTACCTCACACATATACAAAAATGAACTCAAAATGGATCAAAGACTTAAATGTAAGAGCTAAAACTACAAAAATCCTAAGAGAAAACATACAGGTAAATCTTTGTGACCTTGAGTTAGGCAACAGTTTTTCAGATAGGACATCTAAAGCCAAACAACCAAAGAAAAAATAGACAAACTAGACTTCATAAAATTAAAAACTTTTGTTCCTCAAAGGCCACTACCAAGAAAGTAAAAAGACAGTCTACATAATGAGAGAAAATATTTGTAAAATATCTATCTGATAAGGGTCTAGTATTCAGAATATCAGAATATATAAAGAATTCTTGCAACTAAACAATAAAAAGACAATCCAACGGCGCCTGGGTGGCTCAGTCAGTTGAGGGACTGACTCGGCTCAGGTCTTGATCTCATGGTTCATGAGTCCAAGCCCGGCATCAGGCTCTGTGTGGACAGCTCAGAGCCTGGAGCCTGCTTCAGATTCTTTGTTTCCCTCTCTCTCTGCCTCTCTCTCTCTCTCTCTCTCTCTCTCAAAAATAAATATTTTAAAAAAAGATAATCCAGGGGCGCCTGGATGGCTCAGTCTTAGGTTAAGTGTCCGACTTAGGCTCAGGTCATGCTCTCATGGTTTGTGGGTTCGGGCCCCGCATTGGGCTCTGTGCTGAATGCTTGCTCGGAACCTGGAGCTTGCTTTGGATTCTGTGTCTCCTTCTCTCTCCGCCCCTCCCCCACTCGTGCTCTGTCTCACCCTGTATCTCAGAAATAAATACATGTAATAAAAAGATGTTTAAAGATAATCCAAATAAAAAAAGGCAAAGGATTTAAATACATATTTCTTCAAAGAAGATATACAACTTGCAATAAACACATGAAAAGATTTCAACATCATTAGTCATCAGGACAATGCAAATCGAAATATAATGACATACCTCTTCACACCTATTAGGATGGCAATAATCAAAAAGACAAGAAACAAGCATTGATGATTATATGGAGACATGAGAACACTTACACATTTCTGGTGGGAATGTAAAATGGTGCAGCCACTTTAGAAAACACTTTGACACTCTTCAAAGAGTTAAACATACAGTTACTATACAACCAGCATTTTCACTTTCAGGTATATACTCAGGAGAAATGAAAACATATGTTCACATAAAAACTCATATGCAAATATTCATAGCAGCTAGATTCCTGATAGCCAAAACTGGAAACACCACAAATGGCCACCTACTGATGTATACACAAAAGGTGGTATATCTATTTGACGGAATTTTACTTGGTCATCAAAAGGAATGAAGTACTAACACATACTACAATAGAAGCGATTCTGAAAAACATTGTGCTGAGGGAAACCAAATGCAAAAGGCCTCATATTGTATGGCTCCATTTATATAATAGGCAAATCTACAGAGACAGAAGGTAGATTACTGAAGTAGATTAGTGTTTGTCAGGTGCTGGGGGAGGGGAGTTGGAGGTTGACTGCTAATGGATGTGGGATTTCTCTTTTAAGGTGATAAAACCTTCTGGAATTAGATAGTGGTGATGGCTGCAAACCCTAGTGATATCCTAAAAACTTGATTGTACACTTTAAAAGGGTGAATTTTATACTATGTTAATTATATCTCAATAAAAAAGGCACAACTATAAAAAATGAGCTAAGTGTACATAACATATGTACCATCAAAGAGCTATAACAGAAAAGCAATTAAGTTAACTTGAAAAGCACCGCTGTACATTGGTGTTTACTTTCATAATAACAAATATGAAAAGCATTGAATTTTATTGTCATAAACTGAACACCAACATAAAGAAGGTTGAGAGGAAAAATTAATTTGATTTCCGTGAAAAAACGCTCAAGGATAAATATTTGCTTTCTTCCTGGTATCTCAGCTGATTGCAAGCTGAGCTCCCAAGAGCAGATAGAAGAGCCTCTATGTTAGATCTGCTAACCGCAAACAGACTTGAAAGAATACGGGTATAAGAACCTGAGCCTCAGACGCACTGCCTTTGGTAAATGGTAAATGGTTTCTCTCCCAGCAAGCTCTGTCGCTGCGAGTGAGCATTCCACCACGATAACAACAAAGTAACAGTGTAGAACTTTCAATTACCAGCATCTCAACCTTAAGAGACTGGATGAACATTTTCCATGAGGCTTTTCTTAGATTCCCTGAATGAATATGTGTGAGTCCAAATGACCAATTTTTTCCAAATAAGTACAGCTCATGTGAAGAATACTGAATCACAGGGGCGCCTGGGTGGCTCAGTTGCTGCTTAAGTGTCCGACTTCAGCTCAGGTTATGATCTCGCGGTTCTTGAGTTCAAGCCCCACATTGGGCTCTGTGCTGACAGCCCAGAGCTGGAGCCTCCTTCAGATTCTGTGTCTCCCTCTGTCTCTGACCTACCCTGCTTGTGCTCTGTCTCTCTCTCTCTCTCAAAAATAAACATTAAAAAAAATTTTTTAATTAAAAAAAGAATATTGAATCACAAGCAAACTTTGTACAAGTGAAAAACAACACAGTATTCTAGAACTGTGCCTGGAACATCATATGTACCCAATAAATATTTGTTGGATGAATGTTTATAATAGTTGATAATGGTTACTAAATACTTTAGATCAAAAATTAAGGCAAATGGTAACAGTATTTCTAAATTAACTTATCTTAGCCAATAGAAAGCTCTTTCTTTTTGTAATGTAATAGCACATTCTCACTGGCATTCAAACTGACACATCAATGGCTATTAAGAAAGATAATTAGTCAATTATAAGTAGAAAAGATATTCTGATTAATTATAAAAGTCACTGCCCCTCACTCAATCAATCTTTCTAAAATAGGGGCATCTGGGTGGCTCAGTCAGTTAAGCATCCCACTTCGGTTCAGGTCATGATCTCCCAGTTCATGAGTTCAAGCCCCATATCAGGCTCTGTGCTGATAGCTCAGAGCCTGGAGCCTGCTTCAATTCTGTCTCCCTCTCTCTCTTCCGCTTCCCCACTCACACTCTCTCTCTCTCTCTCTCTCTCAAAAATAAATAAACAGTTAAAAAATTAAAAATAAATAAACCTTTCTGGAAATAAAAGAACTTCAGGTCAAAAACAAACAAACAACAAACAAACAAACAAAAACTTTGGGTTGACAAAACTGCATGAGTTTGTGAGGTGATTAGTTTCTCATACTCCACAATTCATTTTAGTTAACAAACTAAGAAAAAATATATCAATAAGGCTTAACAGTAAGTTGTCCACTCTTTACATTCGGGAACACTAAGACAGATCCGAGCAAAACACAATTTGCCTCATTGATCCATACTGGAGCTCAGCAGGAAGGAAAATTCTTTTTGAAGCACATCTTGAAACGTACTAATTTACCAGTGCCAGAAGGTCAGCAATTAATATTACATTACATTTTCCTTTTCTTAAGCCTCTTTTAAAAACAGGGAAATCATCTCGCAGTATCTAACAACTGTGAGTGCTTGAAATACTAAATAGGATCATATATAGGACAAAAGAAGTAGAAAGAATCTTCAGAGATCACATCTTCTCCTCTCAGGACATTTCCAAAAGTGTCTAAGGATCCTACTGTACAAGTTCACAAAGCGATGCAGACCCCGTCAGAAAAAGTCTTCCTCAGAGCTCGCCTGGAGCTCGTAAGCTCTATCTTCAAGGGGACGTGAAGATGACACGAGGACATCCCTTTGTATCAGCATCTTTCAGATTTTGGTTGGAAATCACACTACTCAACTCTCTTTTACTCACTTCCATTAACTCTTCCTTGATGGGCTGACATCACAAACTAGCATTTAAAGAAAATGCAGAGAGTTATTTGGTCTCTGCATGGAAAGTACTTTCTAAGCATAAAGGTAATGAATCAAAAAGGAAAAGAGCGGGGCGCCTGGGTGGCGCAGTCGGTTAAGCGTCCGACTTCAGCCAGGTCACGATCTCGCGGCCCGTGGGTTCGAGCCCCGCATCAGGCTCTGGGCTGATGGCTCAGAGCCTGGAGCCTGTTTCCGATTCTGTGTCTCCCTCTCTCTCTGCCCCTCCCCCGTTCATGCTCTGTCTCTCTCTGTCCCAAAAATAAATAAACGTTGAAAAAAAAATTTAAAAAAAAAAAAGGAAAAGAGCAATAGGTAGAAAACATAGAATTATTTCAATTTCTAGAAATCAAAAACCATCATAAATTAAGCGAAATGGCAATTGGGTGGGGATGGTCCCATATGACCGAGAAGGGTTAATGTCCTTATTCTATCAAGAGTCCGCACAAATCAGTGTCTGGCCAAGACAGTACCCCCAGCATACCCCCTCTTCATCCATACAATAAATTACATTGTCCCTACGAAAAAGAGGTTACAGTTTCTCTCTCCCCCATCTTTCAGAATCATTCCGCCTCCTTCTGCCTCGGTCTTTTGCCTCCTACCTCCTGCAAGCCCTCTTTCTTCCAAGTCCTGTTAGACTGAAGATTCAGATAAACACACGGTCAGCCTGGTCTTGATTTCAGATTTTCCCTGAGACGCAGCCTCTGAAACACTGCTTTCCACTTTGCTCTGTAGCTTGCGGGCAAGTTACAACTCGCCCCAGGCTCCACGGATACCTATCCAACTAATTCCAGCCAAAGCCCAGCATACTGGCTCCTGCCTGGACTGCGGGAAGCAGAAATCAAACAAACCATTGATTTTTAAAAACTGAGGCTCCAATATAAAAGCCATCATAGAGTCTGTGCAGGTAATTCACAGAAAAGAAATACCTAATAGCTAACAGTGAGATTTTTTAATGCTTAAAACCTCAATAATGAAAGATCTGAGTTAAAATGAGGAGGTACTATTTTTATCTGTGAAATTAGCAAAGATTTTTTAAAAATAATAATGCTAACACAGGCATCACAAAACTGATGGTAGGATGGTGAACTGGTATAATCTTTCTGAAGGCGGCCATAAGTTTCAAGAGTAGTCCCAATGATCCTGTGCTTTGATTGTAATTGCATTTTTAGGAACTGATCTTAATCAGTTATCAAAAATCTAGTCAAAAGATTTAAATATAAAGACGTTCATCTCTTCATTTTTGTGCTTGAAATATAAATGTCCAACAATAAGTAAATTGCAAATAAATTACAGTTAATACACAACGTGGATTGTAATGAAGCTAATAAAATGATATAATAAGAGCTGACCCTACTATAGCAATGATGAAAGACCATTCACTGTTCTAAGCCAGCAACATGTACAGCCGACCTTTGAGCAACACAGGTTTGAACTGTGCAGATCCACTTACACGTGGATCGTTTCCAATATGGTACAATGCTATAGATGTATTTTCTCTCCTTATGATTTTATTAATAACATTTTCTCCAGCTTGCTTTGCTGTAAGAATACAGTATCTAATACATCTAACATACAAAGTATGTGTTGTTTGTGTTATCGGTAAGGCCTCTGATCAACTGTAGGCTATTCGTAGTTACACTTGGGGGAGCCAAAAGCTGTATATGGATTTCCAACTGTGTTGGGGGATCGGTGCCCCTAAACCCCACATTGTCCAAAGGCCAACTCGTATTAACACATGTATTCCTCACAAAAACACAAACAGAACCTGTGAGGTAGGTAGATGCTATAAGCCTCCTCATTTTACCGTTGAGGAATCTCAGGCACAGAGAAGTTAAGTGATTACCTAAAGGTTATGCTGGGACAGACTCACATGAAATCCTAAAATCCAAAAAGGATTCTCATAAATTTGTAGCAAACTGATTTTTTGGCAAAACTTGACCTGAACTGATGCAAAACTATGTACAGCCTTTATCCCACTTAGAGTGACGTCATCTCACTAAAGAAAAAGTAATGTGTTTGATTACACGGTACTGCCCCAGACCCCACTTAAAAGTGATACAGTATACACACCATGTTGTCTTTCTATAGTCAGACACACTCTCAACTTTAAAACACAACTAGCCCCACAGGTTTCAAATAAGGAATTGTGGGGGAGCTGAAATTCAAATCCAAGCATCCCATCTGCAGTCTGTGCTGTTAACCACAATGTGGCGTTTTCAGAGACTAATGACATTGGGAAACGCTTGTAAGTCAGACATTCAAGTATTTATCAACTACATCCTATGTGCCAGTCACACAGACAAATAAAATTGCAATTGTGATAAATGCAAGGAGAGAGAGAGACGGTGTCAGAAGAGCCTATACCCGAAGGGGGTCTGTCCTAGATGGAGTGGTCAGAGGCAGTTTTCCCAGGGGAAACTATTTGGTCTAAGATGCGAAGGATGAGCAAGAGTTAACCAGACTAAAGAGAAGAGGGAAGAGCATACCTGGCAGGGAGAAGATCACGTGAAAAGGCCCTTAGTAGGAGGGAAAATGGTGACAAAGGACTGAAAAAGAACCAGTGTAATTGGAACACAGAGAACCAGCAGAGCCTAGTGTAAGATCCGGCTGGAGAAGAGGAAGGTGCCACAGGGCCTTATAGGTAGAGTAACCATTTGCCCCAGAATGCTAGGGAACAGTCCCAGTGTAAATAATAGCACTGTCTTTTACTCTCAAAACTATCTTGATCTGGATGTTAAAGTATACAGCCACCCAGTTTGTGGGCCATATTAAGAAATTGTATCTTTATCCTAAGAACAAAAAGTCATGATGGATTTTAAGCAGGGGGTGATGGAGGAGAAAAGAGGTATCATAATCAAATTTTAACTTTTAAAAGATTACTCCTGCTGCAGTGCAAAGAACAGATAGGAACATGAACAGGGCAGGATGAATACCTTTGGACTAGTTAAGAGGCTACTATAGGAGACCAGGCAAGAGATAATGGTAGCCTGGTGTAGGGTACCAGTGGTGGGGACCGAAATAAGTGGATGCGTTGACACTGATTTGAGGATAAAATGAACAGATAATCATTGGTTTGATGATAATTTAGAGATGGAAGGGGAGGGAGTGGCAGGTGTGAAGAAGGAGTCCAACATTTCTGGCTTGCAAACAGGAGGGATGATGGTGTGATTCATTGAGACAGAAACGCTAGAGATTTAAATCTCTAGATTTCAATGTTGGGCTAGAGATTTAAATGTGTGAAACGAAATATCTGCATACGGGTTGTAATGGGAAGGCTGGGGGAGGAGGGGAAGGAGGAGTGCATAATAATACAAGGAGGAAGTTTAGGTTCAAAATGTGTTGGTGTTTCTTTTTCCATTCACAGAGCCCTCCTCCAATGCATGACAACCCTATTTTCTGGTTGGACATTGGAGCTGTTTGGTGGTCGGACCAAAAAGGTCTGTCTTAGCTGGTGCTGTGGGACCAGGAGTATCAAACCACTTGCAGCATGCAAATATCCCTTACGACTAATTCCCAAGTGCTTTACATTCACGGTTCACGAAGCAGTTTCACACACAAGCTCCTTCGAGCCCACAACTTTGTGAGAAATTACAATCTGCATTGACAGATGAGGAAAGAGAGAAGAGTGCTTAAATTTCCTATCCACGTGGCCAGTCAGGGGCTGCTCTAAGGCCATACAAGCTCCTCGGATTGCAACCACTGTGTGCAAGGGACTGCATCAAGTGCTGTAAGAAGTCCCCCATATTGAGGCCCTACTAGGAGCCAAGCGCTAGGAGATTAAAAAAGAGAGAAATGGGGGTGGGGGTAGGGAGCCCGCAAATTCAAATTTTAAGGATGTGTTCTTTTTTCCAAATCACACTTACCCTACAGTAAGTTCACTTTAAACTTCCAAAAGGGGTCAGGTCCCAGGATGGGTGGAGGTGAGAAGGTGGAGCTGAAACTGGGCAGACCGGGATCACCCCGAACACCAGACCCGGGGTATACGAGGTCCCAACGGCTGGGCCCCCGGAGACACTGAGAGGGGAGGCGGGCCCGCCCGCAGCGGGAGGCCCTGCGGCCGGTTTGCCTGCGCGTTGCCACAGCAACGGCCGGGGCCCTGGGACGCGGCGTCTGGGGGGTGGGGAACTCACCAGGCCCCGCGGGCCAGCCGGCCCCCCAGGGGCGCGCACCCTAGGCTCTGGGGGTCGCCGAGCCCGGAATTCCGCCCCTGGAGAAACTTTTCGGCCGGCGGCGAGGCCGCGGGGAGGTGGACGGGGGCCGCGCGGGGACACGGCGCGTCTGCTGCAGCGAAGCCCCTTCGCCCCGCGGCTGGGCCGGCGAGGAGGCGCCAGCGGGCCCCGCGAGCAGCCCTCCCAGAGACCGGCCAGAGAACCCTGGCTCGGGGACAGAGAAGCAGCCACACCTCACACGTAATGAAAGCCCGCTAACAGTGCCATCGCGGTACCGAGGCGACGCCCAGCGGGTATTCCCAGGCAGAGCGCAGGAGGCCGCGGCCAGCCAGTGGCGGCCGGAACTGCACGCATCGCCCGGCGGTGTGTGCGGAGCTGGTCCCCAAACCCGGAAACATGAACCCGTTGTCAGCGCTGCGCGGAGGCCTGGGGGAAGGGTGTGTGTCCCCTCAGAGGGGCCGCGAACGCCGCTCACAGACAAGATGATAATTCCCAGAAATAAGTTTTAGCTACAGACCTCAGTGGAACCATCTGAAAGCAGGCCCCCTGCAATAGTGGCTAGAAATAATGGGTTCCAGCTGTACTAATGTATTTCTTGACCTGCTTTAGGAATGGCTTCTGTGAACAAGGGTCCTGCTCTAGAGCAGCTGTGGAGATGAAATGCAACTCTGCTAATACTGGCCTAATTATTTCAGGCAGATATCCTCTAAAATTCAGTTAATAGCCAATAACTTGGTACAGCAGGTCCATTTATTTTATTGCTTAGAACCTGGGGGGGGGGGGGGTGGGGGGGGGGTGGGGAGGAGGGTACCCAGGGCAACTGGTTCACGCTGTCCGGTTCATCAGAAAACTCAAAATGACGTCAGTTTTGCAAATTTTCCAAGCGCAAACAATCCCTGCCATATCCTGAACTGTAGAATTTTGGGGTCTTGGCCAGACTTTGTTCTGGAGAAATACAGAACTATTGTACAAAAAGGATGTGAAATAGCCTGCAAGAATTTTCCCTTTGCCCCTCCCCCTCAACACTGCCCCATCCAAGCATGAGCGTTAGTGCCACAAAGTCCAACAAAAGGAGATGAACTTTGCCATCTGCTTCACTGAACTGTGAAGTGTACGGGTTTATTTGCCTTTAATCGGCAGCTATGAAGCCTTACATTCCAGATCCTCACCAAGAAATAAATTCAAATTGTTCACTTCCTAATGCCTATGAAAAGCCCAGTTGAGAGAAACTGCAGTTAGGGAGAATTGTTTAAAAGGTATGGAGATGACCCCTCTGGGTTATATAGTCTCTGGCTTATATAGTTTCGGGGTTAGCAAGTCCCAAACCTGACTACCTATCAGAGACATCTGTTTGTTTTGCTTCATTTTGTGTTTAAATACAGATTCACAGGTTACACTTATAGGAATCCCGATTTGACAGATCCCATTAAAATCATTTTTAAGAGGTCCTCAAGTGACCGTGATACAAAGCCAGGTTGGAAACACCACTAGCTATATTTTAGCCTGAAAGAAGCCAGACAAAGACCACTTTGTCTTCACCCTTGCAAAATTGTCTGTACCAAGTCATGCTTTATCCTTACGCCATCTGATTATATTGAAAAATGCTATTAAAAAAATACATTATTTTAGAATGCTGTTTATTACATCTCTGTAACAGAATCCTACCAGATTGCCAATTTTAGGGTTCTGCAAACTTTTTAGACCATAATCCACCCAAAGAAATATGCGTTATCACCCAATACACATGGACCTATACCTTTAATAACTGAAACAAATTTTATAAAATATTACCCATACCACATGCTATGCACCGATATTTTTATCTCTTTTTAATGTTGGTTTAAACCCATTAAATGGTTTCTTGACCCCTACATGAGTGTATTTTAAAAACAGCAGAACAGATGTCTTTTTCTGGAAACTAGCCTTGGATCCTCAGACAAGGTAACTAGGCCACCAGACTACAGTCAGTTGCTCCTATAGTAGTTAGCTGACTCAAGCTGAGCCAATCATATCTCTCTCCCAGGAATTTGGAATTAGGACTGAGAGATTTCAGTTTTTCTCTAGGTAGCTAACATAGAAACATGGAAAATCAGTTGCTGGCCATAGACATGCTTCCCACCACATGGCCTGTAGAAATGCAGAAGACCAGGCTGCAGGAAAAATGTGAAAAGAATAGGAAGGATGAAAAAGATCCACAAAGAGACGAGAGAAGAGACCAAAAGAGTTCTGACAGCTTCCTATCCCTAATCCTAGTATTATTTCCTGAAATGAGCTACATTCCTAGAATTTCATGGAATATTTCAAATCTCTATAATAAAGTGCTCTCCTTTGCTTAAGCTAGTTTAAGTGACCAAGTTTCTGTTACTGCATCCTTAATAGATCTAATTATACTAGTTTTATGGCTGTTGTAACAAATTATCCTAAAGCTGATGACAAATACAATCACTCTGTGCCCCGTATAGAATGGCCTACTATAGAAAGGTCCACACAAGAAATGTATTTCCATCCTAAGTGCCAAAAAAATCATCTTTTTCCCCTTGAAAAATTGACACTTCTTTTCCTTATGAAGAAGACATACCATGAAACCGATCGTGTTTCCCTTTTCACCTTGGTTTCCAGGAAGATAGGAACCAAAGTTGCAGCTCAACTTTCATAACTTTGCTGAACTCTATGGCTTGCACACCAGCAATACAACGTTCTCCTGTTCTCTCTCTTCCATTTTCCCTCATTTCTACTTTTATCTTTTTGCAGTCTTTCATTGTATGGACTGTATTATTTTAAACTGCTTCAAATAACTTGCACTTACTGTTTCCTTTATCTACAATGTTGTGCCCCCATAACTCCCCAAGGCTGGTTCTTTTTCATCATTCAGGTCTCTGCTCACTTGCCACCTCCTCAGAAAAGCCTCCCCTGATCCCTGTATCTAAAGTAGTGCCACTCCACAGTCTATCACTTTGCCTGCTTTGTTGTCTTAGGGCACTTAACACCACCTGAAACAAGCCTGTTTATTTTCTTTCTTTCCTCAGCAGAAGTTAGGCTCCAGCCTCGCTGTTCCTTGCTTGTTCCCAGTGCCTGGAACAGTCCCTGGAACTTAATAGCTATTTAATAAAAAATCATGGCATTAGTAAATGAATAAATGAAAGGAAACAAGAAGGAAGGAAGGAAGGAAGGAAGGAAGGAAGGAAGGAAGGAAGGAAGGAAGGAAGGAAGGAAGGAAGGAAGGAAGGAAGACAGGCTTTGTAGAACATGGTGAAATATAGATGAATAAATAGGTAGATAGGTAGGCTGACAAATAGACAAATATTCACTTCTAGTACACAAATATCACTAACATTTGTAAACAGGAATCAGAAAGTACACAAAGAAGTAAAACACAACTCCCTAAAATATGCACCTAGGGGCATAGGATTTTCCTGGGAACACTTGATGTAAATGCCTTAGAAAAAAAATTTTTTGAAGTTTTCCAGTGACTCAAGGCAGCTACATTAAATATTATGGGTAGTTACCATAGCTGGAGTCATTGAATCTCAGTGAGGTAATAGATTGCAACACCATGACCACCAACATGACAAACTCAATCTTTTGCAGGGGCCATTACTATACAACAATCTTCTCTCATTCTGTTCCCACAATTATTAATGTCACTGCTGGCAAGAAGTGTTGTATGCTGTTTATTTAAACACCCCATGTGGTAATGTCATTGTTACAGTGCAATATCAAGTTGCTTGACATTTAAGGGAGAGAGATGGGAATTAAAGTTTGTCACTATAACAAAACATAGAAGCAATTAGTACAGTTTGTTCCAGGGTTTGTTTACCCTATCAGTAAAAATACCAAAATTTGGGGGGAAGGAATGGACTTCAGTTTTCTTAAGTCAAGAAGAATTGCTTTATGCATTCATTAAAATGTATCTCTGTCATTCAAAAGATTTCTGAGACACTCAACATCACAAAAAAACCACTCTGTAATTTTTCTAATCTATAATTATGTGTTATATTACAATTTTTTGAATGGGGACATGTCTTTGAAAAATGTAACTTTTTCCTAATGAGCTCTATCTTTGATTCTGGTAGGCTCTACAAATTTATGCAAGTCTTTCTATTTTTTCTCTTCTCCTACCTTGACAAAAATAAAAATGTACCTTATCCCCACAGTTCAAAATGAAACATTTGACAATTAACTCAGTTTTTCTGATAAACCGTGGATGTCTGACCCAGCCTCCTTGTCAAATAAAACCAATTCAAGTCAAGTTAGTATACACCAAAACTAAATTAATGTTTCAATGGGTTGGAAGACTTGATATTGTTAAGATAGCAATACTCCCCAAATTCACCTACAAATTCAATGTGATCCTTATCAAAATCTCAGCTGCTTTTTTTGCAGAAATTGACAATCTGATCCTAAAATTCATAGGGAGATGCAAGAAATCCAGAGCAGGGAAAACAACCTGAAAAAAAACAAAGTTGGGGGGGGGGGGCTCACAGTTCCTGATTTCAAAATTTACTATAAAGCTATGTTAATTAAGACTGCCAGGCTGGCATAAGGATAAACATATAGACCAATGGAATAGAATTGAGAGTCCAGAAATAAACCCATGCATCACTGACCAATTGACAAGAGTGCCAAGATAATTCAATGGGGGGAGGGGGGGTGGGAATGGTCTTTTGAACAAACGATGACATGACCAAACCATGGGCACACGAAAAGAAGTGAATTTGCATGTGTACTTCATGCCATATGCACTGGTGTATCCATACAATGTAATATTACTTGGCCATAAAAAGGAACAAAGAACATATACATGGTACAACATAGATAAACCTTGAAAATATTATGCTAAGTGCAAGAAGACAGATGCAAACATCCATATATTGCATTATTCCATGTATGTGAAATGTCCAGAATAGGCAAATCTATATATAGGGAAAGTAGATTAAGTGGTTGCCAGAGACTGTGAAAAGGTGGGGAATGGGGGGAGAATGCTAACAGGTGTGGGGTTTCTTTTTAGGGTGATGAAAATGCTCTAATCTAATCCCAGTGGTGATAGTTGCACAACCTTGTGAATACACTAAACAACACTGAATTGTGCACTTTAAAAGGGTGAATTTTATGGTATATGAATTATATCTCAATTTAAAAATAAAATAATTAAGTAGTGCTTTATAGTTCATGGATTTTAAAATCCACATTTTTTCATTTTTCAAACTTTGAAGTTGGGTTGTACCTTACAACTTGATTATATATTGCTATCAGCCAGGTAGCAAACCTGATATATTATGGAAAATTATTCTGTTGACTCTTCCCTGAAGGACCAAGAAAGTGCCAGCCTCTTTGTGTCTCGGTTTTCATAAAATACAGGTTATACTAACTCACCTAATGTCACCAGCTCTATGCCAGGCACTGTCCCAAATGCTTTATATATTCTAATGTATTCAATCCCCACAACAACCTCATGAGGTAGGTCCTATCATCATCCCCATTTTACAGACAAAGAAACGGAAGTACTGTGTGTTGGAGCGACCTGTCCAAAACTACATAGCTAGTAAGGGTGAGTCCCATCTGGGTGATCCTGACTCTGTGCTCTAACCATTAGGCATCACTTCCTCTCTTACCTGTGGCATGCTATGGTGCAAGTCAGCCATTACCTCAGTCTTCAGCGTTCTCCAATACAAAGTTGGCCAAAAGAGTAACTAAAGCTCACAGTGAGTCTTCTGGTGGTTTAATGATGAAAACACCAGTCATTTGGTGGTTTGATTAGCTCATTCAAACATTTTTGGGCTACGCCTAGGGGATTTCACGGTCTAGAACTTTATTTACTGAGCTCAGGTAAGAGGGAGTAATCTCTTTTTGCTTGGCTTACAACGTGAGTAAAAGGGAACTGGAGCCTTAGTCCAGACTGTCTGCATTTTTCTCCAGTTGACTGCAAAGATTGACCTCCTCTCCTATGAGAAGATCTGGGTGAGAGGCAGGCCCAGCATGGGGTTGGAGGGATGAATTCCCTCTTACTTGTTGGGTATGGGACCCGGGGGAAACACCACCAGAAGTCATCCCAGAAAGAAGTGCAGGGTCAGACCTGGGGCAAATGTTCTTCCTATCACCTGACCTCCAATTTTGCTGATTTAATGCAAAGTAAATCATTGGAAGATTGGAAGGATTCCTGATGATTCAGGGGTGTCCAGCATGCCAGACTCAGGAGAGAAAATGAATTGTGTCTCTTCCAAGGAACTGTAGGTAGAGGGAAAGGGTAGCAAAGCCCTCCTTGTCCCAATACTGCCAAGGCTCACGCCACACCCAGCCCAACTGAGCCCCCCAGGTACCAGATGCCTCTTCAGAATGACTGGGGAAACCTAGCCTGAGCCTGATTGCTTCCAATGAGCTGACCCCATGGATATCCTCAGGCCCCAGAGACCAGAGTCAGGGGTGAAGACGGGACTCAGAGCCCTCCACTGCTTCTCCACCTCACCTTACAGAGGCTTCAGCAACATTTCCCAGCCATGGACAGAGTAGTTCCACCCCTTCCAGCTTAGGCCTCAGCCTCACAGGCTGGAAGGCAAACTCAGTCTTTTCAGGAGAGAAATGACTGAAGCAAAGGGACAGCAGAAGTCACACACAAGTGAGGCAGGACACCAGTTCTGAATTGTGCCACAGAAAGAAGGGTGGGCAGGGGAGGCACCTGGAACCACCATCCTTCAATGTGGTTTTGCTTTGTAAATTTATATTTGGAAATAATTTCAAACTTACAGAAAAATGGCAAAAATAAAAATAATAAAAAGAAAATCCAATAGTAAAAAGAAAAAATAGTAAAAGGAATCTTTACTCAGATTCACCTCTTAATATTTTACCCCATTTGCTTTGTTTATATCTACATATACATGTATACATATTTTTATAATTCAAAGATATAAAGTATATTATATATTTATATATATTTATATTTTTATTTATATATTTATAAATATATATTTATAAATATATATTATATATTTATATTTATTTATATTTATATATTTATATATACTTTATAATTCAAAGATATAAAGTATATATAAATATATAATATACTTTATATCTTTGAATTATAAATAAATATATATTTATATATTTATACACACACACAGTCTTTTTTTCCTGCACCCTTTAAAATTAAGTGTCATACACTCTGGCCTTTTGCTCCTAAACACTCCAGTCCACACTCCCTAAAAATAAGGATATTCTATTATAACCCAGTACAGTTATCAGCTGTAGTATATTTAAATTGATACAATAACTCAGTCTACTGTCCACATTCCAATTTTGTCAATTGACCCAATAATGCCCTTGATAGCATTTCCTGCCCTCCAGTACAGGACCCAGGACTCAATAGCTGAGTCTAGTCTCAGGTATTGCATTTAGCTGTCATGTCTCTTTAGCCTCTTTTAATCTAGAACATTTTTACAATTTTTCTTTGTCATTAGTGACAAGGACAATTTTTAAAAATCTTGTCCCCTATCCCCTGACCCTAACATAACATTTCTCATTTTTAGCTTGTCTGATGTCTTTCCCATTAGATTCAGGTTGTGCATTCCGGGCTTCGTTACTATATAAGTGATGTGCCCTCATCAGTGTATCACTTCTGGACTCACAATACCTCCATCTGTCCCTCATCCGTGATGCTATTTTGATCACACAGTCAAGGTGTGGATTTCTCCTCTGTATAATTACTGTATATTTTTTCTCCCTCACAACTAATGAGCAATAGGTAGAGAGACAATTTAAGACTGTCAGATATCCTGCTTCTCATCAAAATGTCTCTCTGGAGTTTGCCTTTACCACTTTTTCCAGAGTTTCCCTAGAGCTACATAAGTGCTGCTGGCGCCACCTATGGGGATTCTGGCACACTGCAACAAGGGGAATGCTCTGTGCATCCTCTTTTACTTCTGCCACTTGTCTGGTGCTCAGGAGCTATTTCAGCCTGAGAAATTTTGAAAGAAGACACTATAGAGACCTGAGTCACAAAGCTTGAGTTCTAGTTCGACATCGCCACTAACTTGTGAGGAACGTTGGACAAGTTCTTCCCCTTCTCAAGACTTGAGAGTCCCCAGTAAAATGGGAGTCTGGATGACAAAGACCTGAGGTATTCATTCAACATATATCCATTGAGCAGCTACAGGCACTGTTCTAGGGTCTGGGCAAGATTTCCGCTCTCAGGAAGCTTACATCGTATGAGGGGTGACTAAGACAATAAGCAAGAAAGCCAGTAAAAGATAAACGATATAGTAGTAAGTGCTATGATGACAATAAAACAAGGTTGTGAGAGAAAGTGCCTGAGGTCCACTTCAGATTGGGTGGTTAGGACAGGCTCTCTGAGAAGGGGGGAATGAGCTAAGACACACAGGATGATATTTGAAACACACCATGATAAAAGTTTACATATTTGCATAAGTGTAAAAGTAGTATAACCTTTTAGTGCAAAGTTTGGAGAAAAAGCAGGAAAATCATAACGCTACCACCCTAATATACACCATAATGCTACCACCCTAATATATAACCACTGACAACATTTTAATCTATTTATATCTTTTTTCCTTTGATTTTACATATAATTCTGTGTTCTGCTTTTTTTTTTTTTTTTTGATGGGCATCATCTCATAAGTATTTTCCCTGTTGCCATTCTAGATGCATGCCTCATATTCTATTTGTTAAATTTGCCCTTCTCCTCCCAAGAACAGTGTAATTAACCCCCAAACACCCTTCATCTACAATTACCAATTGTTAAGTTTTTGCCACATTTACTTTAG